>NW_026515576.1:300000-568924 GCF_027406575.1 Nycticebus coucang | reverse complement strand
TTTTTTTTTTTTTAAATAAATCATAGCTGTGTACATTAATGTGATCATGGGGCACCCTACACTGGTTTTATAGAGTATTTGACATATTTTCATCACACTGGTTAACATAGCCTTCCTGGCATTTTCTTAGTTATTGTGTTAAGACATTTATATTCTACATTTACTAAGTTTCACCTGTAGCCTTGTAACATGCACTATAGGTGTAATCAAATCTTCCCTGTTGTTCTCTCATTCAATTTGGCATAATCCTTGACGATACTAAGATTATGATTTGAAGTAGATACATTTCAAATCCTTTATATAAATAAAAATTTCTTAACAAACAACTTTAGAACCAATTTGTCATGTGAAATAATTGGCTTATGGAAAAGAATTACTGTTAATGGAGAAATAAGTGATACATTATTTGTAGATTTTCCATAGCTTTATTATCATATCTTTAAAATATCATTATATTCTCATTTATGATACTTATTTGTAAATTTAAGGCCCTCTCTATCATGAACATAGCCCAAATAACTGATTTGTTGTAAAACTTAGGTATATGGAAAAATATTTCTTTCCTTTATAACATATCATTTTTCTCGATTTGACTGTTGCCTATTTGGAATTTTGCAAGGTCCAATGATATGCTTGAATCTTGCTGATTTTTTTTTTAAATCTCCTTTTTAAATAAGTGTTTCTTGCTATTGTTTAGCATATACCTATGACAGACAGATCATAGACTCTATGGTAGAGTTGTTAATAGAACTGAGATATCTTAAATTTTCAATTCTTTCTATGAGAGGGATTGGCTATGGAAAGTAGCCACAGTGTTTGACACAGAGAAAATTCTCAATAAAAATGTAAATATATTTTTGTGAACAGTTATTATTCATGTTTTGCCTAAACTGTCTTTAAGCCTTGCAAGGAAATAAAAGCCTGGACTGTAAAACCAGTACTGAGGAAAAGAATAAAGTTTCAGCTTTCTCTGTACTTTCCCCATTACGTTATGGGAAAACAAATATACAAATGAGGCAGTGTGGATTTTTCCTTGTTTGTTGATTTTACTTTGATTGGGAGCTGTATCCCTGTACTGTGCCAAAAATACATTTGGTCCCCTATTTACTTGCTTAAGCTTTAATACTTTTCGGCCACACAACTTTTAATTTCAGAGAAATATTATATTAAAAGGCACAATTTATAAGGGAATACATGTAAATTATTATCAATTGTGTTCTACTGAAGCTTGTGATTGACTCTTTTCATAAAAAATCAAGACTACTTCTTCAGTTGATTTAAAATTTTTATTCACAGCTATATTTCTCATTTCTTTTTTCCTACAGTATAAAACCATAAGAATAAAGAACTCACACACCGCCAACGAAGTTGTGAAGATGTTTTTTTCTATTCTAAGAGTAACCGTAAGTTACTCTGCTGGATGATCTTTATTAGAAACACACTGATATTTTAAGTTCATAGTAATCTTATCCCTTTCATCAGAAGACACCTGATTATTAAAGATACCATTACTTTGTCCCCTAAAATGTAGAAATTAAAATGAATAAGCTTTAATATTAGCTTAATACATGGTGGCATTCTTCCAATCTTATTTTAGATTGGTGTAAACTGCGGGTAGAATGAGATTGGACTATAATTTTCAAAAATAATATGCACCTTGATTGTACTATGAAAATTGTACAATATAACATTTTTATGTCAGATCCGTGTTGACAGAGTTTGAACTCCTTTTTCTCCTTCCTACATGACTCTATATTTCTACTGCTCCTCCATGCAACTATCCTGTTATTTCTCCAAGGTTCCATCAGTCTCAGAAAGGCCAATTCTCAAGGATTTTCTCAGTGTACCATTTTACATAAAGTAACATTGGGTGACCACACATCCTGAGAATGAGCTGGCTAGTACCTCTAATAAATCAGGAAGGAAAAAGACAAATTTTGTGTTAGACACTAGATTCAAAGCGCTGTAGTGTGTACACCATACTCCTTTCTGTTTTGCCTTTAGTTTTTGTCCCTTTCCATTTTCTGTGGCACAGGTGAGTGTTTTGAAATTGTAGCAGTAGAGAAGATGATAGTATTCAAAGATGAGGTAGGGGAAAGAGAACTGGAAGGTTTTCTCATTGTGTCTCTATCCATTATATAAACAGCATAGAATGAAAGAGTACCTTTTGTTAAAGGGAATGAATTAAAAAAAAAAAAGAAACTAAAGGAATCACTGTAAAAATGCCATTCCTCAAATGAGGCTCTCTGATATTAGAGCACACTAATGCTATTATATGACATAATGCACACTTAAGATACACCATGATGTCATTATATGTATGTTGATTTGCTTGTTTGTGGTGCTATAGGAAGGCACAACTACATCAGGGACTTTACCAAAGCAATGCAAACATTGTAACCAAATTATTTATTACCCTCATTATCACACTGAAAGAAGAAAGACTAAACCATAGGACAACCAAAATTTTGGATAAGAAATCTGCTTTCTTTCTTACATGAGATTTGTAATATAGTTAAATGTATATGAACTGAGTAAAGCAGGCACCTCTGCATTGATTTTTATTCTGTACACCTATATTTAAGGGAGGATATAGTTTCAGGAGTAGAAAGGAAGATGAATGACATGATTTATTTTCTTATCCGGCTCTTAACCTTTGAATACAATGGTCAAGCTTTTCAGGAAAAATGTCTATTACTTTTAATAAGAATTGAGGATATTTGGTGATAGCTATTGAAGGTGATTTTTAGTTTGTCTTCAGGTGCCACAGGAAACAATAGATTGTGTTAGATTACTCTTCAAATTTATTTATTTTTTTATTTAAAGTTTTTTTTATTATTATTAAGTCATAGTTGTGTACATTAATGCGACCATGGGGCACCATACACTGGTTTTATAGACCATTTGACATATTTTCATATTCTTCTTAGGAAAGTATCTCAAGAATGGAAAAAAAGTAACCAATGTACTCATCCCTACTATGAAATGAATTTATGGCTTTCATATGAAAGCTATAACCCAGTTACACTCTTCATATATACATTAAAAATTTTAGCTAGGAGACATGGCAGGGACAATGTCACAAACTGAATATTTTGTGGTTGCAAAAGGGAGTGGTTGTAAGATATTCATCAGAGCTAGAATTCTCCATTATAAAGGTAGGCCATGATTTTTAATCTGAATTTCAAGGCTAGGATATGAAATACTGGCAACAGATTTCTCTGTTCTAGCTTTATTGGAACCATTTTTATTTTATCCTTCCTAGAGGATTCAGCAAAATCTGATGAATTAGTATAATGTTTTTTCAAGTGGAGTTCACAGTGCTGTTGGGTCCTAACTGTAACAGTGAACGATTGTATTGTTTTCCGTGACTACTAGGGTTATTTTCTAGGTAGAATTCTTGTTCTTTTCTGTCCTCAGTGCTGGACTTAACCAAACTCAAGCCAGTGGAAACTGTGCCAGCTACCTATCTTCTCAAAGCCTGTTGGTAATTCTTCTGCTCAGAAGTAGCTGAGCTAATAATCAGCATTTGCCTTTTTACTTTGTCATCACAGACACAGCAGCATTTGTGTCTTTCTGGATAATAAGGTTGTCTTTTCAGGGCTGTACTGGATGTCCAGTATTCTCTGAGAAGTTTCAATATTAAAGAAGTCCAGTCTTTCAAGAGGAAATTCACCTTTTAGAAACAGGAAGTTTGTTCTCTTTTTGTTAGTGAGCCGACCTCCAATTTGACATTTTATGGCCTGTCTATACAATGAGGGCCTGATTCCACTGCAGCTCATGGATCCTGAGCCATCACTGGATGGAGAAAAGCAGGATTCCTGAGTCCTCTACTGAGGGCTGGGAAAGAGACACTAGTTCTAGGAATCAGCATTCACATCTTCAGAATCCATCTCCATCCTCTTCAACGTGATAAGAATTTATAGTATCCATAATTTTCCTTTTGCAAAGCATACAATGTCAAAACTACGTCCTCATTTAGTCCCCAAATTTGAAAGATTTATTATAACTTTGAATTCTTTTATCTCCAAGGGCTCAGACACAGATTACCAGTTGTGGGTAAATTCTGGAAAGAAACAGGAAGGATATCCCCTTGTTGGTAAGGGTTTGCAAACGTTCTTTATTTGACATTTTAATTGTAATGTGACTTGCACACATCCCTTGTAGATTACCAGCTTCCTATTTTGATAAATGGGTTTGTTTTATTGCTGTTATGGAAAACTCCTTGTGCTCCATTTGCTGAATGTTGCTGTAGTAATTGATAGGAATGGAACATTGCATTTTGTGCCTATGCCAGGTGGAAAGGAAGAGTTAGTGTTCAGGGAATTACATTCATTAATAAGAGAGGAATAGAAGGGAACTTAATCTCTGCAGTTTAAAATGTCAAAGCACAATGGTATTTGAGGATGACACTAAGAGAATGCAATCACTTAAAGTGTGACAACCACAATCTCATTGTAGTCAGGTGACTAGGATTTAGTTTGTCTAGTATGTAAATTTCTTTTTGTATCTGTTTATTGTGTTTCTAATGCCCTGATTTCTTCATTCTGATCATTACCTGGGAAAAGCAACCTCAAAGGGAAGCAGTAAGAGGAAAGCCTAAATCAAGCCAGTTCCATTACTCTTGAGTGACTAATTATGCAACCTGTAAAGAGTCATTAAAAGTCTTTCACAGACAGACATTATATGGTAGATAATAGTAAAGATAGTGATGCTTGACATAGTGTAATGTTCCTTGTTCCTTTTGTTTATGTAACGTTAGCCGCTAATGGTTCCTTTTTGGACCCTTATTATACTAGTGTGAGAGGTAGAGTAAATGTCTGGTTAATGTCAAAGAAAAAACAAGAATACCTTTCAATGTTTTCAGATCCAAACACAGGAAGGCTCAAAATTATGCAACTTCCAAAATAATCTCCATATTTATTCCAAACAAGGTAGCCTTAAGGAACTAACTAACTCCTCCCTAATTGCTCTTCAGACTACTGTGGAAGGACCACCAGCCTTATGCAGGCATCTCTAACTGCAAGCATGCAAATGATCATTTAGTCAACAAAAGGGTTCTTTCAAACAAAAGTTCCAGGAGTAAGGGCAGTATGTTCTGTTTGTAGCACACCTGGTGACAGCACCAGTCAGTCTGACATGTACACTTAGATTTTTCTGTGTAGGACACGAATACCCATACGGAATACTGATGAGTCACCTTCGAGACAGTGAACTCATGAGAACAGGACCAAAGGGCAGGACCAGCACTTTGACCTTCCAAGAGCTCTCCCTTATGGAAGAGCTCCCTCCAGAAATACAGTGTCGTTTCAGCCTCAAGCCAAAATGTCGGGCTACAGCCCAGCAACACCAAGGTGAGTTGCTCCTCTTCTTTCATAGAGTCCTCTTTCAGGAAGCAGTAAGAGGAAAGCCTAAATCAAGCCAGTTCAAGCCTAAATCAATCAGGTCATTTTGCAACACATATTTAGTACAAAGACAAAGACTCAGACATCTCCTTAGATCACATCAGGTACATTTTTCTTTCAAATATACTATAGTTTTTAAAGGAAAGATGAAGTTTAAGCACAGGACAGTTTTACACATCTGCAGTAGGCCTGCCTGGCTTATAACGAGGAGTTCATGGCAATATGATCTTTCCCTTCTTTCTTCACCGTTCTGTTCCCTTTCCCTCGTGCCTACTGCAGAGTCCAAGGCACTAAGTAAATTCTGCAGTGCTTCTATGCCTACTTGTACCGTGATACACACCTACTGTGTGTTCCCCCGAGTGGTCACGTTCTCACAGGAGGCTGTCAGTGATGGGTACTAGAAGATTGTGATGCCCAACCTGGCCCCTGGTACTGATAATTACGTGGAGGCTAAGATGAGTCTTCCACAGAAGTCTCTTCTAAGCCTAATAATCTAGTAGGGATTGCCAATGTACATCATCCAAAGTTGAGAATGCTAAAAGTGATATTCAACATACCGACATCCTAATTTATCCTAGTCTATACATGAGACATAAAACTTCAGTCAGAAGTAAGATTCTATCAGAAACAGAAGAAAGTAGTAACAGAAAAATATGAGTGGGAGGGTAGAATATCGATGCTGAATTTCTGCAGTCCTTTGTCGGTTTGAAGTAACTAGGCTATCCAGTGAACAGTGACATTGCATTTTACAAATGAGCAAACTCAGGTTCAAGGAATATGAAGTTTAAACACAAGGCATGAAGCACTTCCTGCCATGTGACAGATTATAATCATCAACTGGGCTTCAGGTGAAATTCGGAAGTTCTTTATCTCTCTAATATCCAAAGTATGTAGCATTAACAAAAACATTTCTCATAGTGAGTTAACCTTATCATAGAATAACCCTACTTTAATAAAAAGCTATGTGCTATCCACATTTAGAGAAAACAGATTATATCAGAAGTCATTATAAAGGCTTTTCTTGCTTTAAGTGGGAATATACACCAGAGGCCTTTTAAACACTATCTCCTCTAGCACATTTAAATTGTTTAATTTATGATTTTATTATTGTGCTACATTATTTATAGTTTCTGAAATAATTGCAACGGCAATTATTGAATCTAATAATTAGCAACAGTGAATCTAATTCCCTGTCCCCCCACCACGTTTTTAACATTTTATTGGACAAAGAGCATTGTAAGTGCCCTCTCTTCTCTTCACCCAGATGTCATTCCCTGACTTATTCCTTATGGAAAGACTGGATTCCTTCTGCCTCCTTTTCAACCTACTGAGCTCTACCATTTTCTACACCCATTAGTTCCCTCATATTGTTTATTTTATCTGACAGAGCAGTTATTTATTTCTCACTTGTGTAAAGTACAAATGTAGATGTCTTGGGGAAGATGTAGAAAGACATCTGTCCTCTTCAACCAGTCTCTTTCATAAATCACAAGGTCCAGGTGGCCCTTTGAATTACTGAGTGAGCCTCTCCATCTTTCCTTCCCTCCTTAGCCAACTTGAGTTCTAATATTATCATGAGACTCTATGTCTTCCAGATAACCTGTATTTTCTTGACTTGCTTTCCTAATTATTTCCTGGAAACATGCTATGTCTGGTTAAAGTCTAAGCACCGCTACAAGAAATTATACAGTATCAGGGTAGCTTGGTATCACTAAAGGCCAATTTTAGTTGAACACTCCACTGGGTATTCTTAGTTTGATTTCTTTGAGGCAGTTTCCGACTACTTGAATCGACTTCATTATACACATCCCCACACACATGCACATCCAACTCCTGCCTCTTTCTTTCTTTCTTTCTTTCTTTCTTTCTTTCTTTCTTTCTTTCTTTCTTTCTTTCTTTCTTTCTTTCTTTCTTTCTTTCTTTCTTTCTTTCTTCTTTCTTTCTTTCTTTCTTTCTTTCTTTCTTTCGTACAAGCAGACTTTCACTTTTTCACCCTTGGTCGAGTGCCGTAGCATCACAGCTCACATCAACCTCCAGCTCTTGGGCTTAGGTGTTTCTCTTGCCTCAGCCTCTTGAGTAGCTGGGAACACAGGTGCTTTCCAAACACTCAGCTACCTGCCAGTTTCTATTGATGGTCTGACTTCATGCTGTATGTTTCACTTAAGCTATGGGTAAATCAGTAGATCAGCCATCACGGACGTCCTCATCTTGCGGACTTCAGCTATATTTACATCCATTGAATTTGCAGTATCCATCTTTTTTTATAGATGGAATATTGTGCTTTTGGACCATTAGCTTTTTTGCTATAATTCTTGGGTCATTTTGTATTATTAGGTCATTTGATGAGATATTATAGAGATACTATGGTTTTTCATCCATGAAATTGTGAGCTCAAAGAAGGCAGAGGTTTCGGTCTTTTTGTTCACTTCTATATTTCAAATACCTAGAACAGTGCCTGACACATACAAGTAAGGACTTACTGATTGAATGAAAAAATTCATAGACCTGCCATATGCTCACAAGACACACAAAGAAAATAGACTCAAAATAGTAGTCTTTCCTACTCCTCTACCTTAATACCTATGTTGTCGAAAACTACCTTTTTAGATCCCTTGTCGGTTTTATTTTAATGAGTTTGACTAATAACTGGGGGTCAGGGACTGTAGGAGTTTTTCTCAGGTTTGTTGATGATTTGCTAAATTGACAGCATCCTCTCTTTGGTTCTCTCTCTTGGAAATTAGGATAATAGTGACCACACATTAGGTGATTGATGCTAAATGGGTTCAGGGATGGAATATTTATAGACTGATGTTGCCAAGGTCTCCCAGAGGATCACATCTCCTGTGCAACTGCAAAACCATACAGCCACTTACACATTGTTTAATATAGAGCCATTGGGTAGAGAATGCTTTATAGAACACAGTTTGAATCAAAGTTGGCAAAGTTTTCCGTGTAGAACTAGCTAGTAAAACTGCAGGTCAATACAAAATATCAAAGCTATTTTACCTAAATACTTACACAATTCTTTGCTTGATGGAATTTAAAATATATTAACCATTTTATGCAACTTTTTATAGCATGGGTCTACAAATGAGAAGTGAATGCTTGTGAGATAGCGTTTCAATGTTGATCTAATCATCAACATTGATGGCAAATAATCTCATCTGTAATGAGTTTTTGAAATCTCATCTTGCAAACATCTTTCACCCATAGGAATTGTCAAATACTGATATCATTTTACAAGAATTGACCATTAGTTGAGCATGTTTCTCTCTTGGATTGTAGAATTTTGTTAGATTCCTCATTTAATATTTGTCTTTTAGCATAAAATCACCTGTTCCTTGGATCTACTTTCCCTGTCATTGCAGGGTTCTCTTTCGTGTTTTCCACTTTTGAGAAAATTGGAGATTTTCTTCCTCTGGGGATTTAGATGGCCAGAATAAATTTCCTAAATAAAGTTGTAATTTTTTTTTTTTTTTTTGTAGAGACAGAGTCTCACTTTATGGCCCTCAGTAGAGTGCCGTGGCCTCACACAGCTCAGAGCAACCTCCAACTCCTGGGCTTCAGCGATTCTCTTGCCTCAGCCTCCCAAGTAGCTGGGACTACAGGTGCCCGCCACAACGCCCGTTTTTTGGTTGCAGTTTGGCGGGGGCTGGGTTCGAACCCGTCACCCTCGGTATATGGGGCCGGCGCCCTACCGACTGAGCCACAGGCGCCGCCCTAAAGTTGTAATTTTTATGATTATTGTCATGTAAGCATGAAGTTTTAAGCCTTGTCTAATATTCAGTACACTTATTTAAACATGAAAGCAAACACTACTCTCAATCTTACCACATTTATTCAAGGAATCTAGATTTACATGAATTCAGTTAGCTGAATGATGTTTATAGTAACAGCAAGTTGTTATCAAATGTTGATAATGAGAAAGGAAAGGCTATGCATTAGAAACTATTCAAGATAGTAAATGTTACTCAATGCTTTTCTCAGTCCCAGAGGCAACCTGAACTCTCAGAACACATACCGTATACCACAAAGATATTTAAGATAAAGGAAAGAATTCAATTTCCACTTTATCTTCTGTCAACATTCACGCTATCACTGCCATAGAAGTTATCAGAGCATTCTTCCTAAAAAGTTTGTGAAAGTTAAAGAAGATCAACTCTGACAGTTGTAGAAAGAACAAAATGAGGTTAACTATGAGCTAACCAGACTGAGTACAACTATTAAACATACACATTAATGTACATATGAAAACAGACATTTACACAGATTGACATTGCTGCAGACACAGGAACCCCTTATTGTATTTGAGAAGATTTTGTTTTCTACTTTTGGAAAAGGTAGCTTTTAGGAATATTAAGGCAGGAGGAAAGCACTTTGGATTAGCAGTTTTGATAGTCCTTCCTGTCTGCATTCCTCCTGAAGGCTGTGAAATCCAATGGATGCTGAGGGGAAGTCGTCTTATGAGGAGGAGAAGATTCCTATCTTGACAGCTGAAAGAAAGATTGCTGTGACCCTTGCCCTGGGCAAAGTAGTACTTTTTAGACATATTTCAAATAATCCTATCATTAAGCCTCTGAAAAATTGCCTTTCAAAATTAATTTTAATAATGAGGAATGAGGGTAAGTCGATTGCCCAAACGAGTTTCTGAATCAGGAGTCTATGTGGATTCCTTACTTCAGAGGCAAAGAGCTACACACCAGAGTATATGAATACGGTGATGCACTTACTGCACCCAAGAAAGGGAAGTGCAGATGATCTGGCAGAATGATGTTAAAACCATCTACCAAAATGACATTTTTATGTTTATCTTTTCACTACTTGGCTTTTAAAGTATTTGATTTAAATAGGTTATTCTGAGGATATGAAATGCTAAGACACATTAGCAAGTCTTCTGAACAATACGGAAGACTTTCTTAAGATTAGCATTTGATATCGCTGGCTATGTCCTGCACCAAAAGACCATCTCCTTCACTGTTTCATTATCAGAGAATGGTGGTAGCTAAAGATCTTCTCTGGGTAGCTTTGTTTGGTGTCATAAAGAAGAATGTCACACAGCCAGAGTTTCATGACTGATTTTCTTTCGTTCTTACTGGCGAAATAGGGCCCACCCCTGACTGGGGACAGCCTCGTCATATGGCTCCTCACACTTTCGTTCCAAGAACCATAATTGCAGGCTAGTTTGAATCTGCTCTACAAATGCAAGCTTCAAGGGTCATCCAGAGCTTTGGGCAGGATGTACTCACAATGTTTGTCTTTTTCAGTATCAGGTGTTCTCTTTCTGGGGTCCCCCCTCCCTTTGCATCTGCTGTGGGTACCTCTGTTTTGCTTCACTAGATCTTCAAGCCTGCAAGAGAAGAGGTCTCTCTCTGCATTTTATTCACTCTCACTACCCTGAGGCCTGCCTTCAGACTACAACCTCCAGAAATGTAATATACGTCCAGTGATATCACATTCCCCTGTCTAGGTGTCAAACTTACACCTCTAGTTCTACGTTGTCTGGGTCACTTTACTGCCTTCCAGTGAGTTGATTTGTGTTTGTTTTCCAGAGCGTGCACTTGTTACCTGTTTCTGTGTGTTGTGGGGAAGTAGCAGGGCTTACCCACTTTTCCAGGAAGTGGCACCTCAAGAGAGCTATCTTTTTATGTATCAAATCTTGTGCATATCTTCTAGGTTTCAGATAAAATAAAATTTGGCACAGATGATGCAAAAACACTTTTACATTATGGCATCCCAAAATTATATCTTCCAGTTGACTTTTCTTCCTTCTGCCTATTTTGTTTATGCTGTATATTTCTAATAAAATTTCATTTCCTTTTCTAGTTTTGTTCAATAGTAACGTCTTGAGTATTTCATCTATGCAAGACACTGTGGTAGATTCTCTATCAGTTGAAATCTTGTCCATTCCAAATACAAATCACATGCAAATGCCTTCAAGATTGTGCTTCTGTGTGCTACTGGGTAGTGGTGATACACGGCCCTCTGAATGCCTTTGGTAGTGGGTTCTTCCCTTACGAAAATTTATTTGTTCCTATGTTTGCTTTTATTCCCACCATGATTAGTCTCCTTTTCTGTGAAATAAAAAACTTCATTTATAAGGGCAAGTCTCAAGTTTGCATCCATTCTTGCTTCCTGAAACATACTTTTTAATGTTGGTAACTGAAAAGAAACATGAAAGTATTTGTAGTATCAAAGGAAGTAAAAAAATTGTAGGACGTTAACTTCCTGTCTGTGTTCTTAATAGTAGAGTGGGACATCAGGTAACAAAACACTCTTTCTGTGGAACATCTTAGCAGAAATAACTTATCTCCTCCTTCCCTTCCTCTTCCTCTTATTCTTTATTCTCTTCCCATTCATTTTGTCTTTCTCTTCCTTCAATTCTTTGTTCCCTTCATCTTGTCCTTCCCAAGTTCTCTTCTCACTTTCTTTTTCCCATTATTTATTTATGATCAAATTCAAACCTTTTCACATACTTAGTCCTCATTTAAATGGGAAAATATGTGTGTTTATATGCAACACTTTTTGTTTTATGTTGTTTCAGCCCGAAGGAAAACTTTTCTTTCACCTTTGACAATTTACCACCAAAACTCAAGTAAACAGAATGACGATGTTTCTGAAATAAAGGGGAAACCCAAATATTTGATGTTTTCTATGAGTCTTCTTTCATTTATTCAGTATTGTAATGTAACCTGAGTGTTTGACTAGTCAACGACAAAAGATCTAGGAAAGTTTTTCTGTCTTTGAGCCTTTGTAGCAAACGTACTTCCAAATGGAAACTGTGGTACTAAGGGAAAGTGAGATGAACTAGTTTTGCTAATGATATCCAATTCCATTGTTAGATTTGGATGACATGATATCTACAAGAACATGTATCATCAACTGGGCCTGCTGCTGTCATTCTGGCACTGAACTGGAGAACTCACCTGTGTCACCACCATCTTCTTCTCCTGCCCCAGGGAAGATCTTCGGAGTTGCCCTGCCGAACATTTGCGACTATGGCGATATTCCTTTACCTCTCTACGTAAGGCTCATTTTCATAGTAAAATAATGGAAGGGGATTTGGCAAGTGAGAGTTCTGGGAGAGAAATCTTTCCCCAAATGGATAAAGTGTAAAAACTCTTTGTTTTGTCTAAGGATCTGTATGAATAATAATTTTGAGTATAAAAATCTGATGTAGGACAGTGCCTGTGGCTCAGTGAGTAGAGCGCCGGCCCTTATACCGAAGTGGCGGGTTCAAACCCAGCCCCAGCCAATAAATGGAAAAAAAGCTGTTGTAAATGTTGTAGGAGGCCACACCTCGTGGCTTACAATGGTAATCCTAACACTCTGGGAGGGTTCGGCAGGTGGATTGATGGATTAAGGAGTTTGAAATCAGCCTCAGGAAGACTTAGAGCTTGTGTTTACTAAAAATTGAAAAACTGAGGCAAGAGGATTCCCTCAGCCTACGAGTTTGATGTTGCTAAGAACTATGAAGCTGTAATACTCTACTGAGGGTGAGAAAGGGAGACTCTGTGTTCAAAAAGAAAATCTAGGGCGGCGCCTGTGGCTCAGTGAGTTGGGCGCCTGCCCCTAATTTCAAGGGTGGCAGGTTCAAACACAGCCCCAGCCAAACTGCAACAACAGCAAAAAAAAATTGCTGGGCATTGTGGTCGTTGTAGTACCAGCTGCTTGTGAGGCTGAGGCAAGGGAATCATGTAAGCCCAAGAGTTAGAGGTTGCTGTGAGCCGTGTGATATCAAGGCACTTTACCTGAGGGCGGTACAGTGAGGCTCTGTCTCTACAAAAAAAAAAAAAAAGAAAGAAAGAAAGAAAGAAAATATGATTTAAATACTGGAAATTCATGAGGAAGACATAATATGAAAAGATAATCTAGTCAACTGACCACAAGAAAGAGTCACATAAACTTGCTTGTGTTAATGAGTTGACTCTGTAGACAGAGATGTTTCATTATCCCTCAGAAATCCTTTCATGAACTCTCATGGTTGTGAAAGTCTTCTATTATCACGTTAGGAGCAGTGACTACTGAATCTTATTCTTAAGACTGAATACATTTTTATTTGTATTTCAAGTGTCTAACCATAAAAGTACGGTCTCTCGAAATTATACTTTGAACACAAAATGGGTGAAATGAAAGCCCCTGAGTTTATATTCTCTGCAATGGATACATGAAGTGGATCACTGCTAAACACAACGGAGTGACCCGTGAGCACTGTGCTACACGAATGGCATGGCATGCCACATTGCACAGCTATGAGTGCTGGGCACTAGTCAAGCCACTAGGCGTTGGCTCTCACAAGACATTTAAGGGACAGTTATTATCAGATCATCCTCTCTACAGAAGAAATGTTCTGGAACCTCCAAACTTTACCCTAGGTTCCATAGTACATAACATAGAATAATTATGTTTTGAATCTCATGGATTGCTTTTCTCCAAAGCCATTCTCTTCCTCCAGTACAAGTAGAAGACGGAAAGAAAACTAGAACACCTTTAAAATACTGTCAGCAATTTTTAAGAATACAACACATTCTTGTTAACTGAGGTCTCCTTGCTAGACAGTAGCGCCCCTGAATTTCATGTTCGCATCTAACTAAAATGGTGTACCTTTGGACCAAAAATCCCCCTAACCTCACTACCACTCTTACCCTGGTAACTACCATTCTGCTCTCAAAAGAAATTGAGTTTAATCCTTCTAGCCATCTGTCTGGATCTAGTCCTTCAGTGCCTTTATCTTAGCACATCCCAGACTCTGGGGGCCAAAGAGGGCATGTACCTGTCCCCTTGTTCATGGAGATGAAGTGCCTTTTTTTTTCTTTGCTTCCCCATAGGATGTTCTTTTTTTCCTCAACGCCAAGGGACCCCTGACGGCTGGCATCTTCTGGGTCCCTGGTGACAGTGACTCCTGCAAAGACATTATTGAAAAACTGGATGCAGGAGTTGAAATTGATCTTGGGCGTGAAAATCCCTACGTCTTAGCATGTGTGCTAAAGGTAGGAAAAATCCTCTGTTTGTCACCCCCCGTGTAGCTCTGAAGCAGCATATTTCTTTTCTTTGTTACCTTATGAAAATTATTCTTGTCTGTAAAGACCTATAGCAAACTGAAAATCAAATATGTATGAAAAAAAATTTATCATAAAGGAACCTTAGACCTTAAAAGCCACCACCAATGATACGACATATCAAATATGCTTTTTAAATTTTCATCTCACAATAACCCATCTTTACTTCCGCTACTCCTACCCCATGTACAAAGCACAATCTTATTCAAATCTAAAATAATCCAAACCCACTCACAGATGTTGCAAAAACCAACACCTTGCTTATGATGATGTCTCCACTATCGCACTCTCTTCCTGGTGAAGGTAAAGATTTCAAAATTAATCTTGGGTGAAACTTTTTTTTTTTTGTAGAGACAGAGTCTCACTCTACCGCCCTGGGGTAGAGTGCCATTTCATCACACGGCTCACAGCAACCTCTAACTCTTGGGCTTACCCGATTCTCTTGCCTCAGCCTCCCCAGCAGCTGGGACTACAGGCGCCCGCCACAACGCCCAGCTATTTTTTTTTTTTGCAGTTTGGCCAGGGCTGGGTTTGAACCCGCCACCCTTGGCATATGGGGCCGGCGCCCTGCTCACTGAGCCACAGGCGCCGCCCTTGGGTGAAACTTTTGAAAATAGATACAGAATTGTACCTTAATACAGAAATATTCTTCTACCAACACAAGCCAAAAATTGCTGAGATCACTGACAATTTCTTTCATGTACATAGTTATCATGCAAATATCTTCTTCATACTTTCTCCCCTGTTTCTTTTCCCCTTGAATGCTGAGTCAGAATGTTTTGAACATTTGGGTTTTCTTTTAGCTTTATGACATTTCGTATTCTATACGGTTCTTTTGCTTCAATCATGATTAGTGAAAACTTTATAACCTCATAATTAGAGTTGGGACTTAATCATTCTTCCCCACAAACTCAGAAGTGCCATATATTTATTTTTTGGTTTATTTTTAATTTATTTTTATTTTTTATTGTTAAATCATAGCTGTATACATTAATGTGATCATGGGACACCATACACTGGTTTTATAGACCATTTGACATGTTTTCATGACACTGGTTAACATAGTCTTCCTGGCATTTTCTTAGTTATTGTGTTAAGACATTTATATTCTTCATTTACTAAGTTTCAGATGTACCCTTGTAATAGGTGTGATCCCACCAATCACCCTCCCTCCACAAATTCTCCCCTTCCCATCCCACTCTCTTCCCCTTCCCTATATTCTTAGTCTATAACTGGGTTATAGCTTTCATATGAATTAGTTTCATAGTAGGGCTAAGTACATTGGATACTTTTTCTTCCATTCTTGAGATACTTTACTAAGAAGAATATGTTCCAGCTCCATCCATGTAAACATGAAAAAGGTAAATTCTCCATCTTTCTTTAAGGCTGCATAATATTCCATGGTGTACATATACCACAATTTATTAATCCATTCGTGGATCGATGGGCACTTGGGCTTTTTCCATGACTTAGCAATTATGAATTGGGCTGCAATAAACATTCTGGTATAGATATCTTTGTTATGATGTGATTTTTGGTCTTCTGGGTATATGCCTGGTAGAGGAATTATAGGATTGAATGGCAGATCTATTTTTAGATCTCTAAGTGTTCTCCAAACATCTTTCCAAAAGGTATGTATTAATTTGCACTCCCACCAGGAATGCAGAAGTGTTCCCTTTCTCCACATCCATGTCCACATCTCTGGTCTTGGGATTTTGTGATATGGGATAATCTTACTGGAGTTAGATGATATCTCAAAGTAGTTTTGATTTGCATTTTTCTGATGATTAAGGATGATAAGCATTTTTTCATATGTCTGTAGGCCGTGTGCCTGTCTTCTTTAGAGAAGTTTCTCTTCAAGTCCCTTGCCAGGCCTGTGATGGGATCACTTGTTCTTTTCTTGCTTATACGTTTGAGTTCTCTGTGGATTCTGGTTATTAAACCTTTGTAGAAAACATAACAAGCAAATATCTTCTCCTATTCTGAGGGCTGTCTGCTTGCTTTACTTACTGTGTTCTTGGCTGTGCAGAAGCTTTTTAGTTTGATCAGGTCCCAGTAGTGTATTTCTGTATCTTCTTCAAATGCCCGGTGTGTCCTCCTCATAAAATACTCACCCAGACAGATTTCTTCAAACGTTTTCCCTGCACTCTCTTCTAGTATTTTCATGTCTTAAGTTTTAATCTTTAATCCAGTGAGAGTCTGTCTTAGTTAATGGTGAAAGGTGTGGGTCCAGTTTCAGTCTTCTACAGGTTGCCAGCTAGTTCACCCAGCACCATTTGTTAAACAGGGAATCTTTTCCCCACTAAATGTTTTTAATTGGATTTTCAAAGATCAAATAATGCTAAGTAGCTGGGTTCATCTCTTGGTTCTCTATTCTGTTCAATACATTTACCTGTCTGTTTTTGTGCCAGTTCCATGCTGTTTTGATCACTATCGATTTATAGTATAGTCTGAGGTCCGGTAGCATGAGTCCTCATGCTTTGTTTTTATTTCTGATTAATGTCTTGGCTATTCGAGGTTTTTTTCTGATTCCATGTAAAATTCAGTATTATTTTTTTCAAGGTCTTTAAAATATGATAGTGTAGCTTTAATAGGGATTGCATTAAAATTGTATATTGCTTTGGGTAGTGTGGACATTTTAACAATGTTGATCCTTCCCAGCCAGGAGCCTGGTATGTTTTTCCATTTGTTAACATTTTCGGCTATTTATTTTCTTAGAGTTTCATAGTTCTCTTTATAGAGATCTTTCACGTCCTTTGTTAGATAAACTCCCAAATATTTCATCTTCTTTGGCACTACTGTGAATGGAATAGAGTACTTAACTGTTTTTTCATCTTGACTATTGTTGGTATATATAAAGGCTACTGATTTATGAATGTTAATTTTGTAATCTGAGACACTCCTGTATTCCTTGATTATTTCTAAGAGTTTTGTAGTAGAATCCTGGTCTTTTCCATATAGACAATTTTATCATCTGCAAAGAGAGAACGTTTGATCTCTTCTGACCCCATATGGATACCCTTGATTGCCTTTTCTTCCTTAATTGCAATGGTTAAACTTCCATTACAATGTTAAAGAGCAATGGAGACAATGGGTAGCCTTGTCTGGCTCCTGATCTGAGTGGAAATGATTTCAATTTAACTCCATTCAATACGATATTGGCTGTGTGTATGCTGTAGATGGCCTCTATCAGTTTAAGAAATGTCCCTGCTATATTAATTTTCTTTTTATTTATTTATTTATTTTTATTAAACCATAGCTGTGTACATTAGTGTGATCATGGGGCACCATACACTTGGTTCATAGTTCGTTTGACACATTTTCATCACATTAGTTAACATAGCTTTTGTAGCATTTTCTTAGTTATTTTGCTAAGAAAATGGACCTTTACATTCCACATTTACTAGGATTTACATATACCCCTGTAAGATGCACGGCAGGTGTAATCCCATTAATGCCCCTCCTTCCCCCTCCCTCCCCCCTCCCTCCCCTCCCTTTCCCCTTTCTAATTTTTTTAAGTGTTCTGATCATGAAGGAATGCTGGATATTATCTAAAGCTTTTCTGCATCAATTGAGAGAATTATATGTTCTTTGTTTTTTAATTTGTTTAATGTGCTGAATTATACTTATAGTTTTACGTATATTGAACCATCCTTGAGACCCTGGGAGAAAAGCAAATTGATCATGATGTATAATATGTTAGATGTGTTGCTGGATTCTGTTTGTTAGGATCTTGTTGAATATTTTTGCATCTATATTTATTAGTGATATTGGTCTATAATTTTCTTTTCTTGTTGGGTCTTCTTCTGGCTTGGGGATCAGGGTGATGTTTGCTTCATAGAACGTGTTGGGTAGTCTTCGTTCTTTTTCTATATTTTGGAACAGGATGAGTAATATAGATACTACTTCCTCTTTAAAGGTTTGGTAGAATTTTGATGTGAAGCCATCTGGTCCCGGGCTTTTCTTTTTAGGGAGATGTTGTATGGTTGATGCTATTTCAGAACTTGATATAGGGCTGTTCAACATTTCCACTTCATTCTGGCTAAATTGTGCAAGGTGAGGTGCTTCCAAGTATTTTTCAATTTGCTTCAGATTTTCATATTTCTGAGAATAAAGTTTCTTGTAATATTCATTAAGGATTTTTTGAATTTCTGAGGAGTCTATGGTTATTTCCTCTTAGTCATTTCTGATTAATGAAATTAGAGATTTTACTCTTTTCTTCCTGGTTAGATTAGTCAAAGGTTTATCTGTTTTATTGACTTTTTCAAAAAAACAACTTTTTGATTTATCGATCTGTTGTATAATTCTTTTGTTTTTTCAATTTCATTTAATTCTGCTCTAATTTTGGTTATTTCTTTTCTTCTACTGGGTCTTGGGTTGGAATGTTCTTCCTTTTCCAGTTACTTGAGATGTCTCATTAAGTTGTTAACTTCTCTCTTTTCCTTCTCTTGGGGAAAGCTCGCAGTGCTATAAATTTCCCTCTTAGGACTGCCTTTGCAGCATTCCAGAAGTTCTGATAATTTGTGTCTTCATTGTTGTTTGTTTTAAAAATTTCAGGTTATCCTTCTTAATCTCATTTATGACCCAGCTATCATTCAGCATAAGGTTATTTAACTTCCATGTTTTTGTATGAATATGCAGATTCCTGCTGTTACTGAGTTCAACTGTTATTCCATGGTGGTCTGAGAAGATGCAAAGAATAATTTCTATTCCTTTAAATTTACTGAGGTTAGACTTGTGACGTAAGATGTGATCAATTTTGGAGTATGTCCCGTGGGCTGATGAGAAGTATGTGTATTCAGTTTTGTTGTGATGAAATATTCTGTAGATGTCTGCTAAATCCAAATGTTGGTTAGGTTTAATTTTAAAATTTCTTTGCTCAGCTTCTTATTGGAGGATCTATCCAACAATGTCAAAAGAGTGTTGAAATCTCCGACATTATGGAGCTGGAGGAAATCAAGTTGCTCATGTCTGTTAGTGTTTCACTTATAAGTTGAGACGCATTCTGGTTGGGTGCTTAAATATTAATAATTGAAATCTCATCATATTGAGTATCACCCTTAACAAATATGAAGTGACCATTCTTATCCTTCCTTACATTTGTTGGTTTAAAGCCTATTGTATCTGCTAATAGAATCGCAACACCTGCTTTTTTCTGATTACCATTTGCCTGAAATATGGACGACCATCATTTCACACTGAGTGTATATTTAAATTTTAAGGTAAGATGTGATTCTTGTATGCAGAAAATATCTGGCCTGAGTTTTTGTATCCAGTCAGCCAACCTTTGCCTCTTTAGAGGACAGTTTAAGCCATTCACATTAATGGAGAATATTGATAAGTCTGGTAAAATTTTGGGTATTGAGTTTTTCAAAAGTCCAGTAGACATTTTTAATCCTTTCACCACTGTGGAAGTTGGAGTTTGATCAAAAGTTTCTGAATGAGTTTACTTTTGTGGTACAGGATTGGGCTTATTATTATGGAGGATAGTTCCGGGAATATCCTGAAGAGTTGCTTTGGTTATGGCAAATTTCTTCAACATGTGAATGTCATTAAAGTATTTATTTTCTCCATCATAAATGAAACTCAATTTACCTGGATATCGGATTTGGCATCGAAAGTTTGTTTGTTTTAGAATATTAAAAGTCGATCATGTATTTATTTTTTGAAAACCTAGACCTAAAATCAGCTTTTAGCACAGCTTCTGTCCCTGGCAATAGCTTCTACAGGACTTTCTTAGGCCTTCATCTCCCAAAGGATTGGAATCAATCAGAGCCAGTGTTAGAGACCAGCCCTCAGCCTGAATCTCAGGGAAACATGATGACAATGAATCTTGCCTACCTCTAGTTCAGCAGAGTGGCCCTCTTGTTAGACAATCTTACTTCATGACTTTATGATCAATCACATTTCTTCATACATGGGCCATGTCTCTTCTTCAACAAATCCTGATTTAGACATTTTCAAATAAATATCACTCAAAAAAATGGAGAACTTGATTTATTGTCATGTATTCAGTTTTGCAAAGGGTTTGTACTTATTCTTCCATCCTGGAATATAATACAGACATACATGGTCCTTTAAGCAAATTATATATGTCAAGGATATGTATATTGTGCATGTACATTGGCATAATAAATGTTCTTAATGAAATTAGGTTTTCTTCCATCTCTGTTTTTAAGAAAATCAGGCTATCTCAAACTATCTTCTCAGCATACTGTTTTTCATAAAAATACACTTCTTAAAATGTACGAAATTGCTGAGGCTATTGCAAAGAACAATGGTATTTTAAGTGCTAAATTGTGATTCGAATGACAAGAATATTATTTTTTTTTAAAAGGGCAAAAAAAAAGAATCATAATGATTGAAGAATCTGGTTAAATGGATTTTGGGTAATTGAAGTTTCATTGTACAACTGCGTTTTACACCCATTTTCTCTAAGTGGTTGTGAAAAGGGACATATTTTTCACCACAACTTTGTAAACTTCTGTTTTCTTATTTTTAAGTCTGTTTTGAAATGGTACTTAAGTATTCTTTTAATTTTTCACTCATGTTTTTTTTTCATTAAGTCATTTGTACACAAATCATGAATACAATTTTGTCATGATGGGATTCAATGTCTTGATTATCCGTAGAAATTGGAGTGCTTACATGCGACTAATTAGCATAGTCTTCTGGTTTTACTGAAATAGAAGTATAAGTCTTCCCAGTGTGATTGGACAAAAATTGCTTGAGATTTGCTAACTAGGATACATCTGACTTTTCAGGAGACATTTCTCTTTAGTCCTGTGAAATCTCAGCTCAAATGAATTGTGAAATTCTTCTGAGGCCTAGGTTCTGCTTTGAAAGACAAGAGATGTTTAGTCATGTGCTGGGGGTTCATGACTGCAATTCAGAACCTCTCCTAAGTTGTTATTCCAACTGTGGCAGAGTTAGTTAAGATGGTTCCAAGTTATTTTCATTCAAGGGTAGTTGTAAGATTTAATGTTGTTCTTCAAGAGCAATCATGAGTATGTTCTCTATGGAGGTTTTAAAAAGAATTGCCCTATTTTGAAATCACAACTTTTCCTCTTCTCTATCTGACTTTTAAAATGGGTGCAATAGTTCAAATTAGTTTGGAATTAGAAAACTCAATAGCCTAACCCCCAAATGGTTAGCTTTTGTGACAATAAGCCTGAATCACAATCATCCAGGCACATGTCTAGTGGAAGATACGTTAGAACAGGCAATGCCTTGGAATCGATCTATTTTTTTTCTTATTACTTCTCTGACAAGAATAAAATTATAATACTAGAGTGACATGAGGACATTGATGTTTTTTGAAATACCTTAGATTCTTATTTGACGTTGAGTGGCCTTCTCTTGTCCTTTAATGGCACCTTTAATAGCAGGTGTCAATTAAAAGGAGTGGGCTAGTCTTTATAGGCAGTGAAAGGAATCAGAACTCCTTTTAATATGTCTGAATTTCTAACCAGTCATCATTGCCATTCCGGCAACAACCCTGTTGCCTGCATAAGAATGAAGGCTTACAGGAAATGTGATAGGCTGACAAAATACATGTACTAACAAGTCAACAGGATGGAAATTTTGGAGGCAACAGGGGATAATAATATTATAAAAACTACACCATTCCTTTCTCTTGACTGATGGGAACCAAGAGTACCACAATGGGGCAAATGCTAAGAGTGAGAATCCTGTAAGGAAAGATACTCTGAGTAATAACTCTGAATAGTGGGAGAATGGAACAGACAAGTCTCCAGGGTCTTTATGTAGTTCAAAAGTGTCATCACTTCCTGCAACAGAGACCTCCCTAGACTAGGAAAAAGAGAGGGCCTCATGTCAAGAGCTACTGCTATGATGGAAGAGTCTTCCCCAGATGATGGAAAAAAGAGGGACCCAAAGTCTGGTGAGGATGAGGCATCAACGAGCTAGGGAGATGCAGAAGAATTAGAACTAGCTGGGAAAAATACACTGGGTGGGGACAGAAGTATGAACAAGGTCTTCACAAAGAGATAAAACAAGTAGTCAGAGCCACACACCATTTGGAGGACTACTCTGGAGGGGCAGCACTACCAAGCCAAATAGCAATAATACGGATGAAGAGACCAGTGATTGCCAGGTCAAAGGCACACCAAGTGGTGAGCGTTGTAGGACACATAAGAGCAAGTAGGTAAAGAAGGAGATCTCAGAAGGAGCAAAGTCTTGAAGGATCCCTTGAATGAAAAGATCTGCAATCCACTCACAAATGTCTCCAAGACTGTTTGTTTCAGGCCGAGACCAATTTTCCCATGAACCCTGAACAAATGACATAAAACAACAAGACAGACAAGGGCCTGACATGAACTATGTCTATTAATCCACACTTACTCTCACATTTCTATACACTCAGAACCAATACACACACTCGTACACCACTCAACAGACTCAGAGGTTGATCAGACCCCCCTCTTCCACCCAAATTGTGGGAACCCCAGATGGATCTTACCTTGTCTTAGACGTCTGCCTGTATAGGTGCCTGTTCCTGCATGCCAGTTCCTCCCTGTGTTTGACTCCCTGAAGACTCATCAAGGGGACCTGGCGGATTAGCAGAAACCACCAGGTGCATCTGAACTCTCCCTCCCAAGGTGGTCTCATCCATCTCCACCAGTCATCTTGACTAGATTCTCTGAGGCTGTTTTCTAAACTTGTTAGAGAAAAGGCTCAAAAGCACCTGTGAATGAATAGGGGGGCATCCCACATTAAAAGGTCATCACTCAAGTTCACAAAGGGTCCTAAGGTGTTCCTTGGAGAACTCTGTCTGTGGAAAAATATCCTTCAAATGTTTGAAAAGACAGCTTAGGGGTGAGTCTGGTTTTGGTGATGAAAACACTATGTTGTAAAAAAGCAAAAGTAGAAACTAAAATATATTAACTAAATGCATAAGACATAAATGGAACAGGAATGAACTAAAATATGTACTTTTGTGTAACTGTGGTTTGGGGTCCCCATCAGCATCCCAGTGTTCTGTGGGAGCCCCCAGTGGGCCAATAGCTCAGTAACCCATGGTTCCTGCTTCTGACAGGCCCAAAGCCCGGGAGTATGAGGTTACTGTCTCACAGGTTTACAGGACCAACCTCAGTCATCATTCTTGAGGATAGAAATCAAAGTCCCTTTTCACCTGCCCTCTGAACCCCAATTTCCCCATGGACTGAGGCCACAGCAACGATGTCTCAGCAGCAGAAATGTCTTGCTGTCTCTGGCTGGGCTAAAACTCACCATTGGTTTTTCTTCTAGCATTTTCAGGGGTGGGATGCTCTACTGACACACGCTTCTGACAGTCTCTGACAGGCCAATAGCCCAGCAACCTGGGGTTCCTGTCCACAGCTCCATCCCCTTTGGCTTTCCCTCAGAGGTTCCTAAAGGTCCTACACAACTCACAACAAACAAATACAACAAACAGTTATATATTATCACAGTGGTTTACAAGAACAAATAAGCACAACAAGAAATGTACACAAGTTGTTACACTCATGTTTGCAGACACTAGGCAGATATAGGTGTTTAAATTTCTTCCCTGCGGAGGTGGACTTTGGCAGAATTTATGAGTGATTGTCAGCTTTTCTCCTCAGGGCACTGGGTACTATATGGTCCCTGGAAAGTTTCCAGGGGGCTTCTAATGAAAGCTCACCCTGGAGGCCGCCTGAGTATCGGCAGTGTCAGTGTCTGGAGAACCTCCCTGGGATCTCTATAATGTCATGTCCAGGAGTCCCCTCAAAGACCACACCACCAGACAAGTCAAATTAAAGAGGAGAACTTTTATTGAAGAGTTGGCTGGCAACTGCCCCAGTGTCTTAAAATGAAGTTTCTGAGTGCAACCCTGAATTGAGTGAGGCTCTGAATTTTAGAAGGCATAACTTTTTCAGGGCTCAAGCATGCATAATTCCAGAAGCGAAAGCAACAGAGAGTGAGGTGTGTTAGTCAGTTTATTAGGCTATGATCACAAGAGCACTTAGTAATTCACTTTCAAAAAAAAATACAATCTACAATCTCCTAAGGTAATGTAGGGAGGGGGACTCGCAGGTGAGGGTCAGAAACAACATGATCATAAAAAGGGATAATCACCAAGGATATAATCACCAGTGTAGTTAGTAACTTACATCACTAACAATTGTAGAGGAGTGCATTCATACTTATACAATGGAGGGACACAGAAGAGGAACAGGTTTTGAAACTAATGGAACATAACAGAAAAAGAATAAACAGTAAAGTGAAGTCAAACTTGCTCTTTTAACATTCCCATATCATATACTGATGGCATGAAGACCACCTTAACACCAGAACATAGGATGTCGTACAAGTCTGCTAAAATGTGTACACAGAGGAGGTTCCACCCAAATAGAGAGTCCTTTAGCTTTCCCACAGTTATTCTGACTTTAGTTATTCCTACGGGTTTATTTGGAAAAAAAAAATCAAAGCATTCATTTCTTTGTTGAAAAGTCAGTGGTGAATTGGCACAGAATTCTGTGTAGTTCGTGGAAGGGAGGACTTCACTAAACTTTGAAACAAGTTATATTCTTTCTGGCTTCTCTGGCATATACTTGATATGAGAATAATGCCTTAACACATTTGTTTTTCCTCTGTGTAAGGATTTTCTAAAAAACATTCCGGAAAGCATTGTTGCAAAAAGGCTCTACCACCAGTGGCTGTCCGTAATGGAGAAAAGCAGCGACAGACAGAAAATTGAAAAAATTAAAAGGTAATTATTTTAACATTTATGTCTCAAAAATTAATTTTATACCTTACATTTTATAATTTGTCTACTAAAACTCAAAGTTATATTCATGGGCAGCAGGTTAGAAGTTGGCTTCTATTAGCTTTTCACTGTCATTGTTTTCTCACTAATCCTATAAGCATGGAATGCTTGAACATTGTGCCCCTTCTGTGTACCTGACTTTTAATGAATAAAAAGAGCTATTATTCATTAATTCACTAGCTGTTATGTGGGTCACTATGAAATTTTTGAGAGACACAAAAATGAAGAAATGTAAAATCTCTACAGACACAATCAAATGGAACCCTGCCAGAAACCCCAATAAGACTTGCAAATTGAAACTTGCATGGAAGAGTCAGAAAATGGAGTCAACTGTGGTTTTTGGAAGTGAATTAATGCAGCATAACACAGGCTACAATTTATGATCTTAATTTTGCTAAATATCAAAGTAATTAAACATCTCTATTAATTCTTGAACTGAAGTCATAGAGAGAAAATGACTTATTTCCTCTTCTCAAGAAATTCAGTTTGGGAAAGATAGATAAACCAAGAAATTACTGTCAGTGCAGTATAATCTGTCCTATAAAAGAGATATTTAGAGAATATCGTGGGAACAAAGCAGAGAATCACTCAGCTCAGCTTCTTGAGTCATGTCAGTAAAAAAGGGAGATGTATAGTGTCAGTATGATCACAAAAAGTAAATTGTTTCTTCTCGTGCCAAGGGAAGTTTTGGGACCAATTCGATAGTCCTTGCTTGGATATATCCAACATGATAAGAGAATAGAAAAGAAATGTTTATTTACTCTGACTAAAGAGTGTGCGTTCTGTGAAAATTCAGGACACTCATTATCATTTACGTGCATGTTATTGTTTAGTATAGATATTTTTCCTTGAACATCTTTTAAATATGAATTATATGCATACTTTTAGGGATTGTTGGAACATAGTACAGATATTGAAGATACCAGAAACTAAGCCATGTGGCATAATCATAACTCCACTTCCATTAGGTTTTGGTGTAAGCCATTTAGATAGCATCAAATTCTACATATTTGTTTGGTCATTGTTCACAATATCATTTATCTATATTTATAATACACATATCATTCATATATGTATTTATCCTATGTACCATTAAAAGATAAATATTTTTTAAAAGGCTATGTTGGCTCAGACCCTATAGCTCAGAGGCCAGAACGATGGCCACAAACACCAGGACTGGCAAGTTCAAACCTGGCCTGTCCCAAACAACAATAACAACAACAACAACAAAAATAGCCCAGCATTGTGTTGAGTGCCTGAGGAGTTTCTTGGGAGCCTGAGGCAAGAGAATTGCTTAAGATCAAGGCTGTGCAGTTGCTGTGAGCTGTGATGCCACAGCACTCTACTAAGGGAGACATAGTGAGACTCTGTCTCAAAATAAATAAATAAATACATACATACACAAATAAAATAAAGTGAGATAAAATAAAATACTATGTCTCTCGTGAAAATATGAAATAAATGCATATCAATGCTTTTAGTTAAATTAATAATTAATAAGGAAATCAGTAAGATAGTGTACCCATCTTTATAGATTGCACATTATGAAACCTTACGTATTTGAACCAAATTGAGTCAGAAATACTGAAATAAATTTACAAAATGATGCAAATATCCCCCTTTCTACCAGAGCAAGTGTTCAGAGAAATCTGTTGACTCTCTACCACACAGATTTTTCAATTCTTTTGCCATGTTTTATGTACACTGCTAACAATTATCTTCAACTGACAGAGATGTAAACAGTCCTGGTTGTGAAAAGGCTTAAGGATCCCATAGTATCCCCAAAGCGTTTACTAGATGCCTTATTTTATATAGAATACACCCCGTAATCTTTTGGTCCATTTGAAAGTCCTGCATAATTCCTCCTCAAAGGAATTATACTTCTTTTCAGACTGTTATGCTGAAGAAAGTCTTTTATGTGATTTGTACAAAAGGAGTCAGACATGCTTGTTTTCCTCAGGTTGCAGATTCTTTTATTAAAAAAGCAACAATCATGAATATCAACTTGTCCATGTTTTCTGAGTAGGAGTAACACAATATTTTGGTAAATAATCAGGTAAACACAACTGTAGCCCAGAATGAAAGAGGGAAGAGGAGAGTGAGGAGAAGGAAGGGAAGAGGACGTGTGGAGGGTGGGTAATTGGTGGAACTTCACCTAGGGTGTATATTGCAAGGGTACATGTCAATCAATTAAGAGTAGAGTATAAATGTCTTAACACTATCATTAAGAAAGTGAGGTGAAGGTTATGTTAACCAGTTTAATGTAAGCATTCTAAATTGTACACAAAATCAGCACATTGTACCCCATAAACGCATTAATGTACCCAGTTATGATTTAATAAAAAAAATTGTTAAGAGATAAAAAGAGAGAGAAAAAGAAAAGAAAAAAAGAATCTCTTAGCAATTACCAAATGAGAATAGTAGAAAAGAAAGTAATGAAAACGTGACACATATGTAAAAAGTGATAGAAAGGAGGTAAGATTTGGCTCTGCATCCTGTTGCACAGTGGTTATGGCGCCGGACACACGCACTGAAAGATCCAGGTTTGAACATGGCTTGGGCCAGCTGAACAA
Organism: Nycticebus coucang; assembly: GCF_027406575.1. Classification (NCBI taxonomy): domain Eukaryota; kingdom Metazoa; phylum Chordata; class Mammalia; order Primates; family Lorisidae; genus Nycticebus; species Nycticebus coucang. The sequence continues at coordinate 541,101 of NW_026515576.1, read as the reverse complement.
TGGCGAAACACCTGCCAAAAAAAAGAAAAAAATGGCTGGGCATTGTGGCAAGTGGCTGTAGTCCCAGCTGCTTAAAGGGCTGGACAAAGAGAGTAGCTTGAGCCCAAGAGTTTGAGGTTGCTGTGACAACTGACAACTGATACTGCAACACTCTACCCAGGGTGACATAGTGAGGCTCTTTCTCAAAAAAAAAAAAAAAAAAAAAGGAATGAGGCAATATTTGGAACAAAATCAACCACAGAAGATGGTGGAGCAGACAATGAACTCTCAGAATGGACCGGGTGGTCTTTACAGCTGGGATTTGGTTCTTCACCTAGAGACAGCATTTCTGTGTTGCCAGTTAAAAATAAAGGAGCAATTTAAAATTAATTACTGTTTAATTTCATCAGAAAGGTTTTGGTGGGTTGTGGTTGAGAGTAATCTAAATGTTGCAAGATTTACCTAAGCTTCAACATATTGAGCTAGTTTCAGGGAAGTATTTCATGAAGGCTATTCGTTTATAAATGACACTTATCTGAATTCTACTAAGTTTTCGTTGTGTTGTGAAGACAGTGTATAAATATGCCCCCCCCCCCAAATCTCCAGTGTTTCTTTTCTCATTGTCTCCCTGCAGTTCTCACTTTATTGGGTTCCACATTAATTGAAACTTGGGTATCTGAGCTGGGTTCCTATTTGCCTTGTACCTCATGCAAAGTTAGTGTTGCCTGCCTTTACAAGATTGAAATAAATTGCCTTGCTTACCGAGTGCATTTTTCTGTATTTAGGCTATTAGACCAGTTACCAAGAGCAAACGTTGTGCTCTTACGGTACGTGTTCCTGGTCTTAAGTAATATCGCTGAACTCTCCGCGGCAAATGAAATGGATGCTTTACACTTAGGGGTGTGTATGGCTCCAAGTATTATCTGGCATCCTTCTGCAAGCAGAGAAGAAATGGCCTCTGCAGAAAAGGTAATGAAGTTTTTGTATTATACTTTCTGGGGAACTGAATCACCATTTGTAAAGGAAATGGAAGGTATTTAGTCTTAAAGACAATGTCTTATAGAAGTTAAATAGAATGCACTTTCTTAAATTTAAGTCTACTATATAAAATGCTATTTATCAACATGTTATATGAAAATAAATGCTTCTTTTTATACGTTAATCAGCTTGTGGAATTTGTGATAAAAAACTGCCGCAACATCTTTGGAGGACACGTCACTGCCCTGTTTGGAGAGTCATCCGGAATATAAAATACTCAAGAAAAACCCTCAGGTACTGTCAATAATTGGGTTGCTTTTTTATGAAAAATTGACTCATGTCTCTGAAGATGCTGTCACAGTTGTTTTCTTCAAAGCCATGCAAGCTGAAGGAAAGCAAGCCTGGTATGTGGCTCAACAGAGCCCTGGGTTTCCCATCATTTCTTAGAAGGCCTGCTAACAGGTCAGGGTATTTAACAGGATGGTAGAGTTAAATAAGGTGTGTGATAAGTTCCTAGCTTTCATAAGTTATCAGAGGCAGCATGCTACAGTAGGATGGTTTGAACTTTTTTTTTGAAAAATTAAACTTTATAAGAAATTTTTGTTTTTGAGATAGTCTCTCAATTTATCACCCTCAGTAGGGTTCTGTGACATCTCAGCTCACAGCAATCTCCCACTCCTGGGCTTAGGTGATTCTCTTGTCTCAGCCTTCCAAGTAGCTTGGACTACAGATGCCCACCACAATGCCCAGCTAAGAAATTCTAATATATGTCGTATATATTGTTGAAACTGGAATAGAAAGCTCAGAATTAGTAGAGGCAGGACTGCTGTTCTTATTTTTCTTTTTTCCGCTCCCTGATTCTTGAGACACTTCTCAGAATTTTACTGTGCTATGAGATCATTTGACAACAATTTGCATTATTCCCAGATAAGCAGATGTTAAAATTAAAGACAAAAGAAACCTCCAGGTTACGAATTCCTATATCACTAACTGCTAGTTATGTTATCTTTGGCCAATTGTTTTATGCCACTGAGCATCAATATCTTAATCTAAAAAATGTGGATGAAAGTTTCTTTATGATTACTGTAAATATGAAATGAGGTAATGGATATTACAGAAACTTGAGCAAAAGAAACTGATAGACTTAGTCAATGGATTTCCCAAGAGTAAGCTATGTTTAACATCCAGCAACCCATGTTAGAAGGTATATTCTTATGCAGAACTAGGTATATGGAATTATTTTTTTACTTTTATTTTGTTATTACCACTTAGTCTAATGACATTTTCATTGTTTGGGAAAATTTTGCATAGAGAAAGACCATTCATCAGGACCTAAGATAAATCTAGTACACCTCAACAGGCATTTCCCATTTTAACACCTGTGGTAATATTGTAATAGTTTCTTTATTGGCAGTAGGATTTGAAATACATTACCTAAAAAGACAATAAAACTAAGCATTATAGTTCATTTCTAAGGAAATATGGGTTTATTCGTACTAAGTACGAGTGTTAATCCTGTTTGATTTTTTGACAGATAAATCTAGCTTTCCAGAGAGCAATGCTTCCTCATGTGAGAGCTTGAAGAAAAAAGCGACTGTGCTGCTGGCCCACAGTGTGATGAATCAAAGAAAATGGTCCAAATGAATTGAAGCATTGACTCGCTTATAATGTCTCTGGACTCTGGCCTTGATGCCCTTGAATTCTAAATGAGCTTCAGAGCCTCCTGTATGACCTTTAGTTCAGGTGGACCAGCCTCCTAAAGACAAGCTGATGGATGTAACAATGTGCAGAGATATTCCACCACAGAATCCTGCCAAGATTCTGTCTGGCACTTGTCCACAGCTGCAGCATATGTTAAAAAAAAAAATAGAAAATGCTGTAAGCTGTCCTGTATAAGCTCCACCTTGTTCTACAAGGCTAATTCTATCACATTAACAGCTGTGGCTCACCTGTAGCCCTAGCTACTTGGGAGCTGATTTCCCAGCAGAAACTTTGTAGGCCAGATGAAGAGTTCCTATCTTGAATGCACTTCAACAAATTTCTGACAATGTAGCATTCTTTAACCTGCAAAGTACAGTTCGTATTTGATGGAGGAATCAAATCTTCTCCTGACTTGCAAACAAAAAGTGAAGCTGAACAGCTCCTATCTTGAGAAAATACATCTAACTTCCATGAAGAAATCAAGACAGAGGATAAAAAGTTGGAAAAGGTTGATACTAAGCATGAAAGTGCACAAAGTCAGGCCATTCAACACAATGAGGAGGAGGAAGAGGAAGCTGAGGAAGAGGAGGACGAGGAAGAGGAGGAAGAAGAGGAGGAGAAGGAGGAGTCCAAACCAAGAGTGAAAATGATATTGCTAATGTTTTTAATCTCTGATTGTTCAGTATGAATTACTAAAAAAGTAATAAATGGTTCACCAAGTTGATTATTGGGGAGGATTAAAAAGTTTAGATAAAAGAATGCAATGAAAAAGGTCTGAATTTTTAGCCAAAAAGCCATGGATCTTCCATCATGGAAAAGCACCAGTTCACACAGCACTGTCTGTGAGGGAGTTAAGAGCAAGCAACATCATTTTCACTCTTGGTTTGGACTCCTCTTTCTCCTTCTCCTCTTCCTCCTCCTCCTCTTCTTCTTCCTCCTCCTCTTCCTCCTCCTCCTCTTCACCCTCCTCTTCCTTCTTCTCCTCCACCTCTTCCTTTCCCTCATCTTTTCCCTCCTCCTCCTCTTCCTCATCCTCCTTCTCTTCCTCTTCCTCCTTCTCCTCCTCCTCTTCCTCCTCTTCCTACTCCTCCTCTTCCTCCTCTTCTCCCTCTTGCTATTCCTCCTCTTCCTTTTCCTCTTCCTCTGCCTCTTACTCTTCCTCATCTTCCTCCTCTTTCTCTTCTTCCTCCACTTCCTCCTCCTTCACTGGGTAAAAGTTTGGAAAACAATATTATTTTATACTATTGAAAATCCTAAGAACCTGGAAGTTGTAGTTCTCATTGTAGATACCAGTGACTTTAAAGCAGCAAAAGTAAAATTAGACAAAAATACATATTATAATTGTTCTGAAAACCATGTTTGCAAACAATCCAGGTTTGGGGTTGTTTTACCACTGCTTAAAAAAAAATAAATGAAATACCAATACAAGCCTGAAACTAAGCATCAAAGTGCACAATGGAAATCAGGGAATTCTCCACAAGAAGAGGATGCAGAGGAGAACGAGGAGGATGACCATAAGGAGGAGGAGGAGGAGCTGAAATGAGCAGGAAAGAGTGGAAGAAAGAAGAGCAGGAGTGGAATTGGAGGAGGTGGATTAGGAGGAGGAAAAAAAGAAAGAGAAGGAAGAAGAGGAGGAAGAGAAGGTGAAGGTGGAGAAAGAGGAGGAGGAGGAAAAGGAGGAGAAGGAGGAGGAAAAAGATACGGAGGAGGAAGAGGAGGAGGAGGAGAAGGAAGAGGAAGATGTAGAGAAGGATGAGGAGGAAGAGGAGGAGGAAGAGGAGGAGGAGGAAGAAGAAGAGGAGGAGGAGGAAGAGGAGAAGGAGAAGGAGGAGTCCAAACCAAGAGTGAAAATGATGTTGCTTGCTCTTAACTCCCTCACAGACAGTGCTGTGTGAACTGGTGCTTTTTCATGATGGAAGAGCCATGACTTTTTGGCTAAAAATTCAGACCTTTTTCATTGCATTCTTTTATCTAAACTTTTTAATCCTCCCCAATAATCAACTTGGTGAACCATTTTTAATTTTTTAGTAATTCATACTGAATAATCAATCTGAGATTAAAAACATTAGCAATATCATTTTCACTCTTGGTTTGGACTCCTCCTTCTCCTCCTCTTCTTCCTCCTCTTCCTGCTCCTCCTCTTCCTCCTCGTGTTCCTCCTCTTCCTCCTCCTCTCCCTCTTCCTATTCCTCCTCTTCCTTTTCCACTTCCTCCGCCTCTTGCTCTTCCTCATCTTCCTCCTTTTTCTCTTCTTCCTCCTCTTCCTGCTCATTCACTGGGTAAAAGTTTAGAAAACAATATTATTTTATACTATTGAAAATCCTAAGAACCTGGAAGTTGTAGTTCTCCTTGCAGATACCAATGACTTTAAAGCAGCAAAAGTAAAATTAGAAAAAAATACATAGTATAGTTGTTCTGAAAAATATGTTTGCAAACAATCCAGGATTGGGGTTGTTTTATCACTGCTGAAAAATAAAATGAAATACCAATACAAGCCTGAAAATAAGCGTCAAAGTGCACAACGGAAGTCAGGCAATTCTCCACAAGAAGAGGAGGATGCAGAGGAGAACAAGGAGGATTACCATAAAGAGGAGGAGGAGCTGAAATGAGCAGAAAAGAGTGAAAGAAAGAAGAGCAGGAGTGGAATTGGAGGAGGTAGATTAGGAGGAGGAAGAAGAGAAAGAAGAGAAGGAACAAGAGGAGGAGGAGGAGGAGGAGAAGGAAGAGGAGGAGGAGAAAGAGGAGAGGAGGAAGAGGAGGTGGAGGGAAAAGAAGAGGAGGAGGAAGAAGAGGAGGAGGAAGAGTAGGATGAGGAAGAGGAGGAGGAAGAGGAGAAAGTAAAGGAGGAGCCCAAACCAAGAGTGAAAATGATGTTGCTAAAGTTTTTGATCTCAGAGTAATTATTCAGTATGAATTTGTTAAAAAAATGAACAAATGGTTTACCAAGTTGAGTTTGGGAAGTATTAAAAAGGCTAGATAAAAAAATTCAACAGAAAAGGTCTGAATTTGTAGCCAAAAAGTCATAGCTCTTCCATGATGACAAGGCACCAGATCACATAGCACTGTCTGTGAGGGAGTTAATAGTGAGCAACATCATTTTCACTCTTGGTTTGGCCTCCACCTCCTCCTCCTCCTCCTCCTCCTGCTCCTCCTCCTCTTCCTCTTCTTCATCTTTCTCCCCCTCTTCCTCCTGATCTTCATCATCCTCCCTACTTGTCTCATCTGTCCATTATGACTTATTCCTTTCTGTGAAGGTAAGGAAAACATTGAAAGGAAAACATTTTGATGATATTCAGGACATCAACAGTAATATGAGATTAACTCTAGTGGCCATTCCAGAAAAAGATACTAGACATCACCAAAGGACTAATAACCAGAATATATAGGCAAGTCAAGAAAATCAATAAGATTAAATAATTTTATTAACTGAGCAAGAGAGAAGAATAGAAACTTGTCTCACTAAAACAGATTAATGGAAAAACTAATTGTGAATACATGCTCTTTGTCATTAATTATCAGAGAAATATAAATCCAAACCATTAAGATTTCAGATTGCACCTGTCCCCAGTGAGAATACCCCAATCACAAGGTCTCAAAGCAGCAGATGCTGGCATGGGTGCAGAAAGAAAGCAATACTCATGCACTCGTGATGGAACTGCAACTACTATGGCCCATATGGAAAGTAGTATGAAGAGGCCTAAAAGAGCTAAGTATGGGCCTACTATTTTATATGAATCCCATTACTAGAAATTTTCCCAAGATAATAAAGGCACATTTTATTAAGATACCAGCCTTTGAATGTTTATAGCAGCACAATACACAATCATGAAGATGTGGAAATAACCCAAGTGACCTTCAACACATGGAGTCATAAATTCTGGAATATTTATATGTATCATGGAATGCTAGTCTACACTAACAAAAGGTGGATATTTTGTATCTTTTGCAACACATGGATGTAATTGGAAGCCAGGCTCCTTAGTGAAGTGTCACAAGAATCAACAACAAACATCACATGTACTTAGTCCTAAAGTGCACCATTAGATTAATACATGCTCCTATGAGAGAAAAACTCAATGGGATTCAAGGAAGAAGTCTGGTAAATTCCCACTCAACATGTGCATTGCACCCCTGTTTGAAGGACACATTTGCAACTCAGACTTTAACCTTACTTATGCGAACCATGTAACTTAACTGTGCTCCCATATTAATCTGAACTTAAAAAAGACATAGTTAATCAAAAAATTAAGAGTACGACTATGTCTGTTGATGAATAAAACAATGTGAAATGTTCAGTGTAAGTGAGTGGCCATCTCTACACCATTTCTCAATCACAAGCCTTCCCAACTTCATTCTAGGAAGCAGTCCATTCATGCATCCACAGGAGAGAAAATCATGATTCAAGAATTTTGGGTAACTTCAAAGACGTCACGAATAAAAAATGTGATGGAAAAGAAAATGGTCGCTCTTGATATCCTACTTCTCAGGATTAGTAGCATCTGTCTTGCCTGCTTATTAAATGTGTTAGTTTGTGTTTAAAACAAAAATATGCTCAAAGAGAATATATCCAAAATAAAAGTGGTCTAACTTCAGAAGACTTTGAATGTCTTTAAACATTGATCTTTCTACAGAAGACTTTAGAAAACATTTCTTTCTTCAGTTAAGTAATTGGTAGATTCTGAAATAGAAACTTTTTACTACTAGTGTTTTGATAAAGATCTGACTTTTGCTCTTGAAAAAGTAGGTTATCACTTTTTAAAACACAGCCCATTGAGTCTTCAGGAAAAAGCATGGTAATGTGACTTTGGGGTTAAGACTCTTGTGTCTTGAATCTCTTGGGTTTCAAGTTTGTACTGTCTCAAAGCTATGAGGAATCTCTTGGTGGTGACTCAATTTATTTTTCAGGCACCCTACACACAGCCTGGAGATGAGGTTCTTTGTTTTGCTTTTGGTCTGCATTTGTCCTTTGGGAGGATGCTTCTCATCCTACCAGCTATTATCTCCTCACTCAGCTTCACCCTACACCACATCCTTCTTCTTGTGCTGCTCATTTCATTTTGACATGTTTTTCCTTTCTGTAGGATTGGAAGGTGACACACTGTTTTTTATCCAGGCTGAGTGTCAAAGCTCTTTTTCCACCATTTCCTGGATTGTATTGAGTGTTTTCTATACCCATAGATGGGCTACAACTGCTTTGTTACCACATGATACTCTCTACACTACATCATTATCAAGAACCACAGAATGAGCACCATATTAGACAAGGGAGATCATATTTAGTTTCATTCAGGGCATCTTTCTCACCACTGTCACCTTCCCATTGCCCATCTGGGGCCTCATTGAAGTGGAATACCTTGTGTGAAATCCCAGTATCTGGAAACTGGCTTGTGAAGATACCCCAGCCTTAAAGATGGTGGAGTTCATCAATGTGAACCTCATGTCACCAGGCTGTTTTCTTCTCATTCTCCTTTAGAGACCCATCATCCACTTGCTCCATCTTGCAAATATTCTCTACTATGGGCTAATACTGTGTTTTCTTCACTCACACTTCCCACTTCACTGACATTCTACTCCTGTATGTGTAAGTGGTCTTCACTTACCTGAGGTCAACCCTAAAGCCCTTGCCGGATACAACTACTCACATTATGAATAATGTCATATGTCCCATGTTGAATTCCTTAGTATATAGCCTCAATCATAAGAATTTGAGGATGGTATAATGGAGGATGGTATGACATTAACTGGGCTTCATTCCTGTGCAGTAGTAGAGTTAAGTAGCTCACACTTTTTCACATGTTTTGGAGGTTAGAAGCATTTTTATTCGCACAAGTAGTTTTGATCTTGAGAAGACAGCAGTTATTAATATTTCCATTCGACTATGTGAAGACTAAGAGTTGAAGAGTTAAAGTAACTTGTGCAAGTACACTTTAGGAGTGTATGGCAGAAAGGAAACTCTAGGGCTGTTTTTCTGACTGCAGAGCCTGTGCTCTCTTGAGTATTTGTTACTGCTCAAGATGGAGCTATGGAACTCTTCTCTGAAGATGGAGCTATGGATCTCTTCTCAGTAGGAAAACAACCAAAAACTTCTGCGTCTCAATCTTTATTTTCTTCATCCTCATCCATCCTCTGTTCTGCCCAGCCCACCCTGGCACTTCATCTTGGCTGCACTACTACATCTCCAAATGCCTTCATTGGAAAAACATTCATCTTATTGTTCTTAGAGGTGTTCAAATAGTGGGAGGAATGCATCTTCATGGTTGCAGATGGCATCCTTTTACTTCCATTCCATGAAGTCGTATAAAGATAAAGACCTTTCTGGCTAAGAAAGGAGGCAGATCTCTTGAAGGCAAAGCAGAATTACCAGTGTGCTGTATCACTGCCAATCCCTGGCCATTGAGTTTAGATCTGAAAGAGGCCCTGGCTCTGAACAGGCACCATGCGAATCAGAAGAGAAGGTAAGTTAAGGAATCCATGGAGTTGTGATGGTGCTGTTATCACATGTTTTAGAACCAGGATTTGTCTCTGTCTCGCTTAACACAACATGGAGGATGTACTGGGTCCAAGCTATAATTGTTTTGTGTTCTTGGCTTCTCTGTTCACTGAAACAGTGACACCAAGACACACCTGAAAGTGACTTTTTTTCCTTACTAGGTTCCTTTGTTAATATGGGGATAGATATGATTAGATTAATATGCGGATAGATATGATTAGGTTCTGTAGTTGATTTTTACAGGGTTAAAATTTGAATTGTGTGTATACCTAAGAAGTATGCAATATACCCATGCAGTGTACCTGTTACATGGAAATTTACATATGCCCTATCCCCGTCTCACTGACTTGAGTTTCAATTACTTTTTCCTCTAATGTGTGCATTTAGGTGCTTATTTACTAGTCCAAATTTAGCGCTTATTAAATGTGGTTTTAGTTTTTGCATTGTTGTCATACTTATGAGAATGGACTCCAATTTTATCTAGCTTTTTACAAAAGATACGAAACCCCATTTTTTTCCCACAGTTATTGGCCAGGGCTGGGTTTGAACCCACCACCTCTGGCATATGGGGCCAGCGCCCTACCCCTTTGAGCCACAGACACTGCACACAAACCGCATATATATATACATATATATATATATATATTTTTTTTTTTTTTTTGCTGTTTTGGGGAGTGGCTGGGCTTGAACCCGCCACCTCCGGCATATTTGGCTGGAGCCCTACTCCTTTGAGCTACAGGTGCCGCCCTAAACCCCATAATTTTTGAAGCAGAGTTGTATTCTGTGGTTTACACAGACCATAATCTATTAATACATTCATGTGTTGGAGGTCATTTCCATTGTTTCCACATCTTTGTAATTGCAGATTGTGCTGCTATAAACATTGAATTGTAAATATCTTTATGATAAAATATCTTTTTGTTTCTTTTGTGTAAATACCAAGTAGTGGAATGACAGAATCTAATGGTAGGACTACTTTTTGTGCTTGGAGGAATCTCCATACTACTTTCCCAAGATGTTGTAAGTAGTTTTCACTCTCACCAGCAGTCCCTGAGTGTTCCTTTCTCTCGACATCTGTGCACCATTTGATGTCTTGGAAATTTATGACATCATCCATTCTTAGTGGGCATAGTGATGTCTCCATATTGTATTTATTTGCATTTCCTTGATGATTAGGAACAATGAGCATTTTTCAGGTACTTATAGTCCAGTAGACTATTCCCATAAAGGTTGTGTTCATGTCCCTTGCACACTTTCTAAAGAAGTTGTTCAATCTTATTGATTTGCTTGGGTTCTTGTAAGTTCTGGTTATTGTTTCTTTGTTGAATGTGTACTGTGCACATGTCTTTTCCCATCCAATAGGTTGTCTTTTTGCTATGTTATATCATTTAGGTCTGCAGAAACTTTTTCACTTGATCCAATCTCATTTGTTTAATTTTGTTTTTGCTGTGATTTCCAGAATTGTATTCTTTACAAAGCATTTTCTAAACTGAAAAGATTAATAGCTTTTCCCACACTTTAATCTGGTGTCTTTATAGTTGTGTGTCTTAGGTTTAAATCTTTTATCTATTGTGAATGGTAAGAGGCGCAGCTTCTGTTTCAGCTTTTTTACATGTGACTAACCAGCATTCCCAGCACCATTTATTTAATAGGAATTCACTTCCACAATCTATGGTTTTGTGTGTTTCATCAAAGATACTATGAAAATATAAGGCTGGTTTCATGTCTAGACTCTCTGTTCTATTCCATTGATCTATGACTTTAATGTTACAACAGTATCTTGCTGTTTCATCATTATATACTTGTTGTATAATCTAATGTCTGGTAAAATGGAGTCTCCAGATTTGTTCTTCTTCGGGAGAATTGCATTGGCCATTTCTTTTTTTTTTTTTTTTTTGCTTGTTTGTTTGTTTTCCTAATTCCAAAAGAAACATAAAACTATTTTTTTCAAGATCTAGAAAATACGATGTTCATATTATAATAGGGATTTCATTGAATCTTTAGATTACTTCAGGTAGTATCTGCATTTGAACAGCATTAGTTCTTTTCTCTGTTCACATCATCTGTAATTTTTTTCACAGTGTTTAATAGTTATCTCTGGAGAGATTCTTCCTATCCTTTGTGAAATATATTTTAAGGTCCTTTATTTATTTATTTTTGACGCTATTGCGAAGCAAATTGTGTCCTTGATTTTATTCTCAGTTTGAGTATTGTTAGCATATATAATGGGCCCCCATCTGAGTACATTGTTTTTTATATCCTGGGATATTGTATCTGTCTTGAAATCCCATTAGACACTTGGTTGGATCTTTGTAATTTTCTAGGTACAAGATCATATCATCAGCTTTTGGCAAAGAGTGAGAATTTCTCCACGTCCATACCGAATTATAGATACATTTGCTTTTTTTTAAGAACAGGAATTTGATTTATCACATCAATAAACAAATCCTAAAATCACAATACTGAATATTCAGATTTTTTTCCTTTTTTTTTATTAAATCATAGCTTGCACATTAATGCGATCATGGGGCACCATACACTGGTTATACAGACCATTTAACACATTTTCATCACACTGGTTAACATAGGCTTCCTGGCATTTTCTTAAGTTATTGTGTTAAGAGATTTATATTCTACATTTACTAAGTTGTTGTATATGTACACCATGGAATATTATGCAGCCTTAAAGAAAGATGGAGACTTTACCTCCTTCATGTTTACATGGATGGAGCTGGAACATATTCTTCTTAGTAAAGTATCTCAAGAATGGAAGAAAAAGTATCCAATGTACTCAGCTCTACTATAAAACTAATTTATGGCTTTCATATGAAAGCTATAACCCAGTTATAAGCTAAGAATATGGGAAAGGGGGAGAGGGAGTGGAGGGAGGTGGAAGTTGGGCAGAGGGCGGATGATTGGTGGGATTACACCTGCGGTGCATCTTATATTTTATTTTTTTAAATCTGATTATTCTGTGTTGGACTTCCAGAACCATGTAGAATTGTAGTGGTGATAAAGGACATACTCATCAGATTTTGATTTAAGGGGAAATATTTTCAGTTTTTCTCAACTCAAAATCTTGCTGGGTGTGGATTTGTCATAGAACACCTCTATCAATTTAAGGAATGTCACATCTATGATAATTTCATTGAGTTTGTTATTTAAGAAGGTGCTGACATTTGGCTGATGCTTTTTCTGTATCCATGGACTGGATCCTATAGTCTTTGTTATTACTTCTTTTTAATGTACTATAAAAGTGGTAAGTTACACATCTCTGGGAAGAAATCCACTTGTCATCAACTTTTTTATTTTATTTATTTATTTTTCTGTGGTACATCAGGATTTTGTGTGTTGAGTTTTATAGAGTACTTTTGCATCTATAGCCATTAAAAATGTTGGGAGTTATGAGTTATTTCTCTGGCCTTTCCTGGATTTGGTAACAGTGTGATATTAGCTTCATAAAAGGACATGGAGGGGGGGGTTCCTTCTCTCTCAATTTTGTGGAATAGATTGTGCAATATTAGTACCACTTCTTTGAAGGTTTAGTAGATTTCTGATGTGAAGCTATCTGGTTAAAGCCTTTGTTGTTGCCACCTTTCTTTACTTTTGTTTACATTTCAGTAATTGATCCATTGGTCTATTTAGGAGATCTATTTCTTCCTGATTGGGTCTAGAGAACTACTGTGCTTCCAGAAATTTGTCCGTTTCCTCCAGAATTCTCACATTTCTGGCCATAGAGATTTTTGTAGGATTTAGTCAACAAGTGTTATATATTCATGATATCTGTTATTTCCCCTTTTAATTTCTGGTTGACTTTATTAGACATCATACTTCTTTATTTAAGATTAATCAGGGACAAGGGTAATCAATTTTGTTTCTTTACAGATTAACGTCTTTTAGCTTTGTTAATTTTTGATTTTTTTTTTTTTTGCCTTGATTTCATTTAGTTCTATGATCTCCTTTTGGTTCCTTCTTCTGCTGTTTAGTAATAGAATGCTCTTCCTTTTGCATTTACTTGGGATAGAAGCCATTGTGTTGTTGATTTGTGTTCTTTCTGATTTTTGGATGTAGCTGCTTATGGCAATGAATTTCCCTTTCCTGACCACTTTTGCTGTATCCCAAATGTTTTGTGGCTTGTGGCCTCATTATCACTGTTTTTGTGGAATACATTTGTTTTAATCTTTATCTTTTTCTTGGGAAAGCTATTGGTTAGTATTCATGACTATGCGAGGAAATGAATGATTTTGTTCCACCTCCATTCTTCATTAATTTCACTAAGGTCTGTAAGTTCCACTTTATCATTTGTGTAATTCAATGAGGCCAGTTTACAACCTAGGATATGATCGATCTTGGAGAATCATGCATGTTGCTAAGGATGTGTCTTCAGTGGTATTCAGGTGAAGTGTTATGTAATTGTCTATTAAACCCATTTGTTCTAGGGATGGGTTTCAGTTCAATGTTTCCCTGTTTAATTTCTGCTTGGATCTCTCCAGTTTTGTCAGTGGGGTGTTGAAATCTCGAGCAATTGTGGTCTTGCTTTTTGTCATTTTCTTTAGATCCAGCAGATTTGGCCTTTTAAATCAGGCAGTGCCTCAGTAGAGTGTATTATTATTTAGCACTGACATGTCTTCTTGATAAACTGTTCCATTCCTCAGTATGTGATGACCTTTCATTTATTCATGTTTGTTACTTCAAGTCAATAGTATCTGTGATGAGAAGTGGTATTCTCACATTCTTTTATTTTCCATGTGGAGAAATGTTTGCTTTCCAATCCTGGCGCTGCATCCTGTTGTGTCCTTGGGGTTAGTTCAGTTTCTTGAAGAGTGCATATTCATGTTTTCTCTTTGTTTTCTTTTCTTTTTCTTTCTTTCTTTTTTTTTAATCCAGTCATCCAGCCTGTGTTTCTTTGGTGGGGAGTGTAAGCCATTCAGACTTAATTAGAGAATAGATAAGTAGGGAGCATTTCTGTTTGTCATAATGTATGAGATTCTGAAATGTCACTCGGGGAATTGTAGTTGCTAGGATTTCTAGGGAGTTTGACATTGTCGTGGGTTTCTTGTATTTTCCAGTACTTAAGACAGGACTTAGTCTTTTCTGCAGGGCAGGCAGGGGTAACATGTCCTTAAAGGTAGCATGGTAGGAATAGATTTGATTTCTCCACTGAATATGAAACTTAGTCTTGTAGGATAGAAAGTCTTAGTCTGGTGGTTGTGGTGTTTGAGCAGATTCAAGAGAGTAGCCTGGTCTTTTCTGCCTTGAAGTTTTCCACTAAAAATTTAGCTGTTAATCTGATAATTTACCTTTGTAGGTAAGATGATGCTTATGTCTGTCATGTTTTGAAACTTTTTATTTCATTCTGACTTTTGCCAGGTAAACTTCAGTTAGTCTAGGAGATGTCCTATATGAATTATTCATACTGGAGTTCAATAGTCATCTACTAAGTGTATGGCTATTTCTGTGGTAATGGTTGGGTAATTTCTAGCTGTAATATCTTTAGATAGACCCTCCATGCTCTTAGGACTCTCTTCTTTACCTTCAGGGACACCTAATATTCATATGTCTGGATGCTTTGCATAGTTATATCTCTCTAAGAGATTGCTTGCATTTGTTTTTTTCTTTAGAGCATTGTTAAATAACTGTGTTAGCTAAAGAGCCTTATCTTTGAGCTCTGAGGTTTTTTCTTCTCCACTGTTTGTTCTATTTTTGAAATGCTCCCCACTGTGTTTTCCATATTCCTTAATGTCTCTTCCTGTACTTCCTGCTCTGTCATAACCTTCCTAATTTTGTCTGGATCCTCTGTGACATGTCTTCAACTTTGCTAATTTTTTCAGTTTTCTTTTTTGTTTTTCTTTCTTTTCCCATTATTTTTGTACTTCTTTAAGCATGTTTTCAATTTTCTCTTCAATTCCATTCATTTCATTTCCCATCCATATTCTGAATGCCATTTGTGTAACTTCAACTATTTATTTATAGTTGCTGTCTTTTGCATTAGCTTCATTGTGAGCTGTTGATTTTTCATCTTTCTTTTTTCTTCAGGTGGGTTCTTATGTTACTCTCTCTCTCTCTCTCATCTCGCTTTACACTGCAGTATAATGCTAAGTTGACTTTTCTCTATGATGTACCTGTCAGGGTGGCTGTCTAATCTCAAATCTTGATGTTCTTTTCGCTAAAGAATGACCAGAAATAGCAAAGTGTCAGTTCCAGCTTATGACACACTATTATTCTGGATCTTAGGGTGGTTCATAAAAAAAAAAAAAAAAAGTGGCACCTGTGTCTCAAAGGATTAGGGTGCCGCCTCCCTTACCAGAGATGGCGGGTTCCAACCCAACCTCCGCCAAAAATTCAAAAAAAAAAAGAAAAGCAGAAAATCACAAGTAGGGCTCATATGATGGAATAACCACAGAGAGGAAGCAAATACAAGGAAGAAGTTTTTACTGTATAATGGATTGTGTCTGTCTCTGCAAGGAGAAAGAGACAGATTACTTCTTTCTGAAGATTCTGTTTCTTTAAGGACTTCCCTGTCCACTACCATAGTTACTACAATGTATGCCTGTATTTTTCACTTATTCTTTCTTTTTCTTGTGCCAGAATGTGTTATCAAAACAATACCTATTATGAATTTTACGAGTAAGTTTTGTTTTCCTTTCAACACCTCCAGAAAACAAAGCCATGATGCAGTCATCAAACGTGGAGACCTATGATATGGATACTGAAAGTGAATTAAGAAGATAGCCCATGACATCAGATGAGGAGGATTATGATCATGTGTGTTCAAAGGCATGATCACAGGGGTTGAGACATGTTCTGTACATTTCTTGCTCTCTTTGGAGCCATGCTTTTTTGTTTGAAATAAATGGATTGAAATGAATAAACAGCCAGTGAGAAACACAATTTGTAATTATTCATCTTCCCTCTTCACCTCTACGGGCTGGCAGCAGCCCTTCTCCTGCCCCACTTTGGCTGCCTCCTGGAGCCCTCTTTCTCCTGGGCTGTGGACCTGCTACATGATTCTCTCCTTTCTGCCATGGGCATGTTTCCTGCAGCTTTCCCCAAGACCCACCTCAGACTGCCTCCCCAGCCCTACTCCTGCCCAACCTCTGGCCCCTCTCCTGCAGGCATCTTCCTAGGCTGTACTGGCTGCCTCCTATAGACTTCCTTCCATCTCACCTTGGGCCGATTCATGCAGTTCTCATCTTACACCTGGGTGACCCACTGAAGCCCCTCTTCAACCCATCACAAGAGCTCAAAACTTGCAGCTTTCCTCTGCCCCACAAAGGTCTCTTCCCATGCCTCCTTAAGGTTCCTCCTGCAGATGTACTCAAGTCTCTCCTCTGGCAGGCACCTTCAGCCCTCCCTCCATCCTCCCTGCCACTATTAGCCTCTTAAACCTTTCTCTACTCTGGTCTCAAAACACACAGTACCTCCCTTCTCCCTTTTCAGGCTAGCTCATCCCCTAGAGCCCTCCTTCCTCACTGTCACCTAGAACCCAGTGAAGTCCTTCTGCAACTCTACCCTGCATCACCACTTGCAGCACTTCTCATTTTCCACCCTAGGCTCCCTCTACCCCACTGGCTGCGTCTTGCAAAAATCCTCCCTCCCTGCATGCATCCTCTCCCTGCAGCCTCCAGTTGGCTCCTGTTAATCAACCTCTGCAGTGTTCTTCTTCATTTCCCCATGCTTCTCCCATGCAGTTCCCCCTTCTCTCTACCTGCCCTTCTCTCACAGCCCTTCTCTCACTGTGTCAGTGTCAGGCTCCCTGAAACTCTCTTACCACTTTCCCATGCACCACCCACTGCAGTTCTCTTTCTGCTACCTGCAGACTACCTCCCTATCCGATTTAGCCATTCCCCTACAGGCCTTACTGCACTTACTATGGGCCTGACCCCCTGATGCTCTCCTTCTGCCCCCTGCTGCCATGCTTCCTCCAGGCCTTGGGCTCACTCTCTTAGCTCTTCTCCCACCCAACTCCAAGCCATCCTCTGCTGCTCTCATCCAGCTTCCTAAAGGCTGCCCCCTGCTGTCTTCCTTCAGGGCAGCCCCAGGCCCTTTGCTGCACTCCTTTCTCCCTGCTGGGTATACTCCCTGCAGCTCTCTCCTCTCCCCTCAGACCCACACCCTGCAGCTGTCCTCCAGTTCCCTGCTGCCCTACTTCCTACCTGACACTGTCCCTCCTCTTTCAGCCCTCCTCCAGCCCTGACAAGGGATTGCCTGCTGTAGCCCTCCTTTCTCCCCTAGGCAGACCAGACCAGAAAAACTTATTTTTCTACTGTGGGGCCATCCCCGGCATCTCTCCACAAAATAGCTCTGTGTAGTCCCCTGAATCCCTCCTGAGTCTTCAGCATTGACCTCACTCCCTGATGCTCTCTCTCTCCCATCTCAGGGCATCCCCAGCAACCCTACTCCCTCCTGGCTTCAGGCTGCTCCCTACATTCCTCTATCTGCCCCCACATCAGATTGCTATCTGTAGCCCTTCAGTGTACCACTCTGCATTTCCTCCTTTATCCCTCTTCACTCCCCAGAATGGATGACTACCTGCATCTCTTTTTCTTCCCCCTGCAGCCATCTTTCTGCCCCACCAAATCCATGAAGCTATCCTCAAGACATCTGCTGCCAAACTCTCTCCACACCATGGATCCTGACCTCAGAGGCTTTCTTCCTTTCCTGTTGCTGTCTTCAGGCCCCAATTTGGGCCACCTCCTGCAGCCCTCCTCCTGCCTCCCTCCAGGCTTCCCACTTAAGCCCTCCACCTGTCCCACCATCAGATGCCCCCTGCTGTCCTCCTTCCACCTGCACACAGACATTCACTTTTTCTGTTCTGGGGCACACCTTTAAGCTCACTCCTCCCTCATTGCCTTGCATAGGTCCTTGAATTCTTCATTCCTCCCTGTCACTGATGGCTTCTGGAAGGCCCCCTCCTGTACCACCCAGGGCAGTCTTCCTATAGTTGTTATCTCTTTCTTCAGCAGATATCCCTCTGGTAGTATTCTTTTCACCCTGCTGCAGATCTGTCCTTAGTTCTACTCTCATCCTTCCTCAAGGTACTCTCTGCAGCTTTCAACCTGTGGGTAGCTCCCTAAAGCTCTCCTGCCCCATGTAGCCCTACTACTTTTTCCCTTATGCTGCCCCATGCATTTGTTCTCCTACTCTGGGATGCCCCCTGTAGCCAACTTCCCTTTTAGCTCATGGCCCAACAATCACCTACTGCCTCCACTCTCCTAGCTTCTTTTAGGAGCCCCCCACACTCCCCACCTCAGGCGCTCTTCTGCAGCTCCCCCAGTCACTGCATGCCCTTTGTTGCATTCCTGCCTTGCCCCAGGCCACCCCAGTCAGCTCTCTTTCTGAATTCTGTTGCCTTTCTTGCTCCCCTGGCTGGGGACTGTTACCTGAACCCCTCTTAAAGGTCTAGGTCCAGTCTCTGGCTGCAGCTTTCCACCAGCCCCAGCAAGGGCTGGTCTCCAAAGTGCTCTTCCTGCTCTCTGCTGCCATAATTCCTCCCCATTTCAGGCCCTCCACCTACTCCTTTCTCCAGTAGGCACGTTTGAGGAGGACCACCTCCTTCCTTTCTTCTGTTGGCACATTCACTATAGCACTCTTCCTATTCTGCTGAGGATCTGCCACCTGCAGCCCAGCTCGTTCCCCTCTCATGCCACTTTGCATGACCGCCCCCTGCAGGCCTGCTCCCTTCCTGCCATTGGCCTGCCACCTGCAACCCTACAAGCCTGGCCTCTTGCTGCCCTAATTTCTCCCCAATTCAGGCTCTTTCCTTCCTACTTGGGCATGGAGCCTATCCCTCTCTTGACTGTCTAATGAAGGGATGTGATAAAGATTAATAGGTTTTTAATGTGAAAATCTTCAAAATGGTGTAAAAATGTATAATATACAAGTAGTGGTAGTAATGAGATGAAAAGAGTCAAGCATGTTATTTGGGAATCAAATTCAAACTTAAATACTTCTGCTAAATTAAATTAAATTACATTGAGCCTAAACCTGGTTCCATACTTTAAAGCCTCACATAGCAAACTGCAACGTATCATATCAAGTAAAGCACCTGCACTCTAACTTAAGAACAGTGTCTTGGACAGTCTTAGGCTGCAATTGATCTTGCCATGTCCTGATGCGTGTACTTGGCCATGTGTGTGCAAAAGGCTGTGCCAGGAATTATGGACCAACTACATGTCCAAGGCTCTGTCAGCCTGAGTTGGCCATGTGCATGGATATAGCTATGCCAGCCTATATGGGCCAGATATGTACCTGACTCTGTAGGTATTGTGGACCCTAAAGACATACATAGCTGCACCAGGCCTTGCTGGCCATGCACCTGTACATGAAGGAGCCATGCTCTATGAGCCATGTAATACTTTGCATAGCTATGTCAGGCTCAGTGAATCCTATATATGTATGTAGGTCTTCTAGACCTCTTCAGCCTTTTATACATACATAAATGTGCCAGGCCTTGTGGCCAGGTTCATATACATTGCTATGCTATGTTTTTGAGCCATGTACCTGACTACACCAGTACATCTCCAAGAACATTTCTGGGCCAGGACTTGTGGGCTATGTACATGTGCATGAATTTTCTAGGATATATGAAACATGTACAAACATATGTCAGTACTGTGGGCCATGTATATGTAAATGACTGCCAGGCCCTGTAAAACATATGCACATACATGTATGTTCCAGGCCTCTGGTCCAAGTACATGTTTAAAATGGTGCAAATTTCTGTGTGCCAGGTTCATATGCATAACTATGACAGGCTCTGTGAGCCATGTTTATGTACTTCATTGTGCCCAGCCTTTTCAGCCATGAACATGTATGTGGCCATGACAGGTTCTCTTACTCATGTACATGCACAACTCTGTTCATATATCCATGGCTGTTTTAGACCTTGTGGGCAATAAGCATGGGTAGGTGCTTACCAGGTTCTGCGGGACATGTGCATGTACATGGTTAAGCCAGTCTTAGGATGCCATGTCAATGTACATGACAGTTTTATGCTCCTGCCGATGTGCATGGGCATGCTTATGCCTGGCCTTATGGGCCTTTACATGTGCATGAGTGTGCCAGGCTGTCTGTGCCATGTACATGTATATGACTCTGTCAGGCTCTGTGGGATATGCACATGTATGTGACTGCGCCAGGCTCTGTGTCCTAAGTGCATCAGCTTGAGTGTGTTAGGCCTTTTAGCCATCTTCTTGTTCATGTCTATGTCAGGTCTTGTGGGTCAAGTGCATGTACATGACTGTACCAGATATTTTGGCCGCATGAATGTCCATGACTGTGCTATGCTTTGAGGGCCACTCGCATGCACATGAGTATGTCTGTGCTTGTGGGCCATATGCATGTGGCTGTGCTAGGCTCTGAGGGCCACATGCATGTATGTGACTGTGCCTGGGGATGTGAGCTATGCAAATATACTTAGATGTGCTTAGGGTTGTGGGCTATGTGTATGTACATGGATCTACCAGGGTCTGTGTGCCCTGTACATATAATGGACTGTGCAAGGAATTGTAGGCCATTTACAAGTACATGGCTGTGCCAATACTTGATTGTTATAAACACAAATGTGAGTCTGCCAGGTTCTGTGGGTCAGGTACATGTAAATGGCAGTGCCAGGCTTTGTACAGTGCCATGTACATGTATATGCTTATGCTGGGTTTTGTGAGTCATGTGTATATACACATGACAGTGACAGCCTAGTGGGCCACATGCATGGACATGTGCCTCCTTTGAGGACCATGCGCATGTAAAAGTGGGAGCCAGGCTCTGTCTGTTCTGTTGATCTACAAGATCATATACATGTACTGGATGTGCCTTGCACATGTTCAGGCCTAAGTCAGGCCATGTGGGTCTTGTACATGTACTTGAGTGTGCCAGGGTCTGTGGCCCATCTACATGCACTTGTATGTGCCAGTTCCTGGACACCATGTTCACATACAAGTCTTGAACATGTCTTGTGGACCATGTTCATGTGTATGACAGTGCCATACTCCTTGTTATTTATGTAAACATGCCTATGCCAGGGCTGGTGGCCATGTACATGTACGTGAACTTGCCAGGCTCTGTGAGCCATGTACATGTATGTGCCTGTGTCAGGCTCTAAGGGTCACATACCCATAGAGTACATAGCCATGACATCTGGGTCATGTGTATGTACATGAATGCGTTAGGACTATGGGCCATGTAAATGTACATGAGTCAGATGTGTGGGCCATATACATACACATTTCTCCTTCCAGCCTTGCGACCTATGAACGTGTATAAGTTTATACCAGTCTCTGTGGGCCATTCTCATATGCATGATTATATCAGGCTTTATGTGCTCTCTACATGTACATGAGTGTGCCAGGCTCTGTGGGTAGTGTCCATGTTGATGATCATTATAAGTTCCCCTTGCCCTTGTATATATACATAGCTCTTCTAGGCCATATGTGCATTGAACATGTACCTGGGTTTGTAGGCCATGTTGTGCCAGTCTCTGTGGGCCACCTCTATGCCAAGCTCTTTGAACCATGTACACAAAAATGACTGTGCCAGGCTCTGTGGGCAGTGTTCATGTACGTGACTGCACCAAAATCTGCTGCCCATGTTCATGTTAATGGCTGTGTACGTACATGTCTGTGCCAGGCTATACAAGACGTGTATGTATAGGAGTGTAGCACACCCTGTGGCCATTTACATGTACATATTTCTTCCAATATCTGGGGATTTGTATATGCAGATGACTGTGTCAGACTCTGCAGGTAACATATACTTATATGCCTGTGCCACGGCATTGATGCCAAGTATCTATACATGAGTGTAACAGGCCCTATGTACCATGTATGTTTACATAGAACATTGCAGACCTTTTATGCCAAAAACACAAACAAGACTGTTCCACATTCTGTGGGTCAGGGCCATGGCCATGTGTAGGTATGTATATGAGCTAGGCTTGGTGGCTTATTTGTACATACATGACATTCCCAGCTCAGCTGACCATGTGCAGGTACATGTGCTGCTCTGAGGGACATGCACATGTATTAATTTGAGCCTGGCTCTGTGGGCCCTGCTGATCGATATGCCTGATCCAATCATTGTTGACCCAGTTCATGTTGTACCTGGACGTCTAGACATTGTCGACCACGTCCATGTACATGACTGTGCAAATATTTGTGGGCCATATCTATGTAAATGTTAGTGCTAGGCTTGTTGGAGGCATGTATAGATACATGACTATGACCTTGTCAAGCCTTGTGGCCAGGTCCATGCACATTTCTGTGCCTGGCCTTTTGGCCCTGTTTATGTAGAAGAGTTTGTGAGTCATGTACCTATACCTTAGAGAGCCATGTCTTGCTGTCCATGTACATGAGCATGATTATGCTGGGCTCTATGTTTCATGTGTATTTACATGAATTTGTCAGGAGTTATGGTCTATTTACACGTACCTGATGACTATGCAGTCTCTATGGGCCATGTGCATTGGCACAGCCACGTACACAGACCTTCCTTCCCACAGGAGAGCCTGGAGTTCAAGGGGAGTTATAGTGGAGGACAGAGATTAGCATCCCTTATCTGTGTCACCCATAAATTCAGGGCCCAGAGCATTCTCATGTGGTGTAGAAAATTTCCTGAAGTACAATCTTCCTGTAGACATTTAAAATTCCTTTTTTATTAAGTCATCTAAGGTGAGGTGGTTTGTTTGAAAACACAGGTGCTATTCCATGGCTGCTCTGTGAAGGGGACCAGGATGACCTATGGAGAAGTATGACACAGATAGTGGCTGCGGTCAAAGGGCCAATGATGTCTAAGTCACCAAGGGGGACAGGCAGAGTGCCTGGATTCTTCCTAAGACATAGAAATTGCAAGAATATTGACACAACAAGATTTTTCCCAAACTCTACACATGGGATCAGTGCAATAACTAGGGTAGAGGATGATTATGGGTAGATAGAAGACAGAATTTTGTGGAATCCCACAAGCATGAGACAACTGATGACATTAACAAAATGAGCATGTTCTGATCACTTAATGTGTGCCAGATGTGTTTTACTACATCACCAGACTATCATGGTACATGGAAAATTGATCAACAAGGCCAACTGTATTCTCATGCCCAGACAACATGCCTAAATCAAGTGACATCATGTGCACAGATGTTACAGAGTAGCAGAATGGCCAGCAATGGGGTCAGAAATTACTGAGGGTGGTCCCAGCTGAGATTCACTGAACAGGGATCTCGAGGGGAGGGTTAGGGGTCTGCATCTAATGAGCACTGCAGGGGGGATTTTGTACTCCTGTTTGAGAACCACTGCCTCATGCAAACTGCATCACCTACCCCTGAAACATGGGCTCAAGGTGGTGAGTTCCCTGCATCTGACTTGTAAGGCATGCTGAGAATCTTAAGTGCACTCCAAACACTTGGCCTGCCCTGGCTGAGCTCTCTGCTAGCCCCAGTGACCAGGACCAGCATGTGGCCCCATGGTACAGTTTCAGACCTCTCTGGGCTCCCTTTAATATGGCTAGTCTGAGCCTTTGCCCCCCTGGATGCTCACTTCTGAGGACACCTTGCTGGAATAGTGTTGTGTACTGCCCAGGATCGATGATGATGAAGCCAATGTCAGGTGAACTGCGGGAGCCACTCTGCACAGGTGAGGCAGAGAGAGCACCTGTCAGTGACCAGCCCGTGGTTTTTCACACCCGGTTTTTTTTTTTTTTTTTTTCAAGAGTGAGAGGAACACAACATACATGGTGGATCAATATTGTAGGGTCAGCAGTGTCATTGTTGATGAAAACAAGCTCTTTCAGAAACATTCCATTGCTGGGTGATTGTGACTTCCATAGATCACGTCTCTCTGGTGCTGTCTGTAAATGTCCCCAGGGCCTGAAAATATGCCTGGCAGCCTGCCTTCCTGGGCTGAGGAAAAGGCTCACTGAGAGGGCAGAAAACACATGTAGATTTACATTTTGTGTTGACAAGACATATGATGAGATGAAGAAGCAGTCACCTATGACACCCTAAGTCACCCTGTGTATACTTCCTGTACCTTGACACTGCCTGTTAAGAGAGCGCTGTGCCAGACTGTTGAAGATGCTTCCATAGATTCCGATGTCCCTT
The DNA here is from genome assembly GCF_027406575.1 of Nycticebus coucang. Classification (NCBI taxonomy): domain Eukaryota; kingdom Metazoa; phylum Chordata; class Mammalia; order Primates; family Lorisidae; genus Nycticebus; species Nycticebus coucang. Next base: position 516,856 of record NW_026515576.1, on the reverse strand, counting down.
CTGCATTTTGCTTTTGTCTCAATGTTTCATTCTGTGTTTCATTTTCGGTTTTTCTCTGGCTGCTGCTTCTGCCACCAAAACCTTTGGCTGCTCCCGGGGTCCATGCTTGCCCCACTGGGGGCCTAGGATAGGCAAGTGGATGGCTGGTGGAGACAGACTCACTCCTGCACTTTTGACTTAAACTTCCCTCTATCTCCCTCTTCCCCTGCTGCACCAACTGAGGTGCCTTTCAGTGGGTGAACATGACAGTTGGGTGAAGCCACAGATGGTAACTTCCTGATGCCTGTGGGATACAAACTTTGGGTACATTAAGCAAATTTGCTTAGATGGGGGTGAAGGGGCCTGAAAAAATTCTCCATTTTTATCTTTGGGATTTGATGGAAGTGGCTCCCTGCTAGATATCCCTGCATAGATGGCACACTTTGCAGACCGACTACAGGTTAGGCTTAGACTCTGTCCTGGGTCTGCCCCCAGCTGCTGCACCTGTAGCCAGGGCCAATGGCTGGGAGGTGCCAAGGCTGCAGGGAAGACAGGACCATGCTAGAAAGAATCCATCAGGATGCTGTGTCCCCATGACAAGAGAATCCAGCTGTGGTCCTGACACTGGAGATTTGTGTGGGCACAGGTAGGATGCAAAGGAAGAAAAACCCAGACATTTGGAGAACTGTAGGTTTCTAGGCCCATCTGAGCCTGTGAGGATGGATGCCTGGGGAAAATTTGAGTTTCTGCCAGGCAGTGAGTGGGCTATGTGGAGCTAACTGTCTTCCACAGGCAAGCAGAATGCTCCTTCTCAGCACGGATGTATAAAAAATTATACATATAAAATAAAAAAGAGAAAATAAACCACTTGAAAGGTCCTGTCAGGTGCATTTGTAGCCCCTAAGTGGGATAAGTGTATTCACATGTATCTGTGAGATATAACTCTTTCCTGAAAAACTGTCACATGCGAGGTGAAAACAGTAAAAAGGAACACTGAAAAAAGAAAACAATAAAAAAGAATGAAAAGAAAGAAAGATAGCAAAAAAAGTGGAAAAGAAAAGCAAAAAAAGAAAAGGATTACAGAAAGGCAGGAAGGCAGGTGTTGTGTCAGGTGCCTGCAGTCCCAGACCCTGGAGAGAATAACGCAGAAGGGCTTGAGCTCCAAAGTTTGAGCTAGAACACTATAGCACTGTAGGCATGGCGAGAGAGTGAGAGTATGTCCCTAAAGAAGAGCACGAAACTATAAAAATACTACAGGAGAGTGCAGGGAAAACCCTTGAAGAAATCAGTCTGGGTGAGTATTTTATGAGGAGGACCCCACCGGAAAATTGAAGCAGCTTCAAAAATACACTACTGGAACCTGATCAAAGTAAAAAGCTTCTACACAGCCAAGAACACAGTAAGTAAAGCAAGCAAACAGCCCTCAGAATGGGAGAAGATATTTTCAGGTTATGTCTCTGACAAAGGTTTAATAACCAGAATTCACAGAGAACTCAAACGTATAAGCAAGAAAAGAACAAGTAATCTCACTGCAAGCTGGGCAAGAGACTTGAAGAGAAACTTCTCTGAAGAAGACAGGCACACGGCCTACAGAAATATGAAAAAATGCTCATTATCTTTAATCATCAGAGAAATGCAAATCAAAAGTACTTTGAGATATCATCTAACTCCAGTAAGATTAGCCTATATCACAAAATCCCAAGACCAGAGATGTTAGCGTGGATGTGAAGAAAAGGGAACACTTCTACACTGCTGGTGGAATGCAAATTAATACATTCCTTCTGGAAAGATGTTTGGATAACACTTAGAGATATAAAAATAGATCTGCCATTCAATCCTATAATTCCTTTACTAGGTATATACCCAGAAGACCAAAAATCACATTGTAACAAAGATATTTGTACCAGAATGTTTATTGCAGCCCAATTCATAATTGCTAAGTCATGGAAAAAGCCCAAGTGCCCATCGATCCACGAATGTATTAATAAATTGTGGTATATGTACACCATGGAATATTATGCAGCCTTAAAGAAAGATGGAGACTTTACCTCTTTCATGTTTACATGGATGGAGCTGGAACATATTCTTCTTAGTAAAGTATCTCAAGAATGGAAGAAAAAGTATCCAATGTACTCGGCCCTACTATGAAACTAATTTATGGCTTTCACATGAAAGCTATAACCCAGTTATAAGTTAAGAATGGGGGAAGGGGGAAAGAGAGGGGAGGGAGTGGGGAGGTGGGCGGAGGGAGGGGGATTGGTGGGATTACACCTGCGGTGCATCTTACAAGGGTATATGTGAAACTTAGTAAATGTAGAATGTAAATGTCTTAACACAATAACTAAGAAAATGCCAGGAAGGCTATGTTGACCAATGTGATGAAAATGTGTCAAACGTTCTATAAAACCAGTGTACGGTGCCCCATGACCACATTGATGTACGCAGCTATGATTTAATAATAAAAAAAAAAGGTGGTGGGAGTGTTCAGGGATTATTGCTATGGTGGATGCTGGGCTGGTTGGGGGAAGGTCTTAGGAGTGCGGTAGATGCTGCCTAAGAATTTGTCATGTGGGGCAAGTTCATACGTTGAGGAACCATACTCTGACCTCAATGTTGTGGTTTTATTACTGGAAAGTCACCTTGGGGAAGTGCTTCCTTCCCAAGGTATTTCTATAGGCTGCCTAAATTGATGGCATTTGCACAGCATAAGGCTCACACAAATGTCAGTGGCAGGAATGTCACCCTGGCAGCTCCTCACCTCCCAGAGCAAAATAAAGTTGAGAGTAAGGAAGAGATGCCTAGAGTGAGTGAGAAAGTAAGAAAAAAAAATGAAGAAGGGAAAGAATGCCCTTGCTGGTGGAAAAGAGATGTTTATGCCTCAGTCCCTTCCTTTCACCCTGCCCTTTGTGTGTACAGTCCACCCATCAGAATGGAGGTACTGCCTTTGATTCTCATGGGCGAGGTGGAGATAGATAACTCCTAAAATACATGCAGCTCATGGCCCGGAAGTGAGTCCTGGGCTATGCATCAGGGTGACAGATATTGGGGACTCACCAAGGGCCTTTACAAATGCTCTTTTTGGAGAAGAATTTGCAAAAATCTACCCTTGAAAAAGGGTCCTGGAGTAGAAACAACTCCACTTATACAGACTGGGACTCAAAAATAGAGTGAGTTTCCTAGCAGGCACTTCAGGTAGTTTTTCTGGAAAAATCTCTGAATGCAGGATGTGAAAACAAAAACAAAAAACAGATGTACACTAAGGCCCCTTACTCTACTATACTTGTGTTTTCTTGTCCAGAGTTATGCCATTGACTCGGCAGCATCTGAAGATTAAGGTTGCTAAAAGAATGCAGGGTTTGGGGAGGTCCTGGGAAGGACAAAAGGGGGGGTGGGGTCCAGTAGAGGTGGAGGTTCAGGAGAGGACCTGGACATCCATGTGGACAGACCAGCCACTAACCTTGCCTCTCAATACTTTATCTTCCCATCTTAGGGTCCTTTACCTCCATTCCAGTTCATTCACTGCCACACCCAGAACTTAACATCAGGAACCCCCCCTGACATCTGTAATAATGCAGCTTGACATTCCACTCTTTGACTGCATCCCCCTAGTCTTCCAATATGTACTATCAACAGCATTTTCTTTAACTCCAGGTCATTCATTTTTCTATGCTCATCTATTCACCACATTCTTGCCTCCATTCCCTCCCTCATCAAGGCAGACTTTAGGGTCTACAAGGCAACCAATATTTAAAAAGTTCCACTTCATGTAGGCCTCATTCAGTCCCCTTTCATCCTTCCTATTTGGCAAAATCTCATCCCTCTGCCTTTTTCAGAAATGAATCCCAATACGTAACTGATCACTATTGGATTAAACCTCACAAGTCTGCTGTCAATGTGATAACATTCGTCGTCAATCCCAGAACTATGTGGAAATCATTCGTTCATCCTCCAAATAATTAGCAGGTGCTTACTAAACAAATTGAGGATTAGTCTAATCTCCCATGCTACTCAAATCTATTTCAAACCTTCTCCACTTTGCTCAGACTTAGGCCACCTCCACTTGCTTAGTAGACGTACTGGACTCGTCATTCATAGAGGAACTATAAGGTGTTAGATGGGAATTTTTCATCAAAAGAAATCTTCAAAAAATGGTATCCATCTCTCCATTTCTTCTTTCTTCCTGTTATACAGAACAAATTTTCCTTCTTGGGTTTCTATCCTCAAAGAAATAACACTTCCTGAAAATGGCTTTATGAGTGATAGCTAACACCTAGTCTTTTTTTTTTTTTAATTTTCTTGGGACAGGGTCTCACTCTGTCACCTGGGATAGAGTGCAATGGCATCATCATAGCTCACTGCAGCCTCAAACTCCTGGGTTCAAATAATCCTCCTGCCTCAGTCTCCTGAGTAGCTGGGACTACAGGTGTGCACCACCACACCAGGCCATCAAACCTAGTCTTGATGCACTGATCCACACTTGCCAGCTGTCCTTACGGCCCCCTCATCTCTGCTCATGAGGCACTTCACATCTTTTTATTTTTTAAGTGTTTATTATGAAAAATTTTCAGATATAACCGTATAATTACCCATGTATTCACCACCCAACTTTCACAATTACCATGCATGACGGACCCCCATCTTTACATTATGATTAAAGTGTAAAAGTCCATCTATACATCTTGCTATCTATCTCTTAGAAGACGTGCCATGTGCCCTATGTCAGTACTCTCATATTCCCTTGATGTTTAACACATGAAGATCACACTTATCTACAACACAGTGAATGAACCACACTGAGCTGTGCTGGCTTTGGCAATCAGTTCTGCTCCGCCTTGTAGTCAACCCTGAGGAACAATTTGAACTCCTTCACCCATTTCATACAAGCCATAATCTTATAGAACAGATTCAGTGCATAATAATGCATTCCCTAAATCACACAGTAAGTATAACATGAAAAAATACTGAAGTATAAAACATTACGAGTTGATAAAAACTTACGATTGCTATATGAATGTTTTCAAATATTTAGAAGAAAACATTTTTTTCTGTCACGCATTTTAAAAGTTACTTGTTTCCAATTAAATAGAGTAGATCATATATACTTGTTTATCTCCTCTCTTTTCCAAATACAATTAAATAATTAATTGTAGGAAAATACAAATCAAAACCACTATGAAATGCCATTTAACACCCACTAGGATGAGTAGAATCAAAAACTCAAATAAGTGTTTCTGAGAATGTGAAGAAATTGGAAGCCTCATACACTGTTGGGGGAATGTAAAATGGTGTGGCTGTTTTGGAAAACAGTCTGGCAGTTTCTCAAATGTTAAGCAAGATTAACCGAAAACCCAGCAATTCCTCTCCTAGGTATACACCCAAGAGAAATGAAGACATTTGTCCACACAGAAACTTGCACACCTGTTTTTACAGCGGCATTATTCATAACAGTCAAAAAGTGAAAGGCTATGTTAACCACTGTGATAAAAATGTGTCAAATGGTTTATGAAGTGAGTGTATGATGCCCCATAATCATATCATTGTATACAGTTATGATTTAATAAAAAAAAATAAAATAAAATAAATAAAAATAAAAATAAAAAGTGGGGCCAGGCATGGTGGTTCATTCTGTAATCCTAGCCCTATGGGAGGCCGTGGTGGGTGGATTGCCAGAGCTCAGAAGTTCGAGACAAGTCTAACCAGGAGTGAGCCAGAGTGAGACCCCCATCTCTACCAAAAACAGGCAAGCGTTGTGGTGGGTGTCTGTAGTCCCAACTACTTGGGACGCTAAGGGCAAGAGAATCGCTAAAATAAGAAAAGAAAAAAAAAAGAAAAAGAAAACTTCAAACTAAGATGAGTGAAAGCCAGTTGAAAGCAAAATTTAAACAAAAAATCAGTCAAAAGGCAGAAACAACCCGAATGTCCACCAACTTATGAATGGATAAATAAAAAAAATGTGATACATCCTTGCAATGGAATATTGCTCAGTCATAAAAAGTACTAAATACAATGCTACGACATGAATGAATGAACCCTGAAAACATTATGATACGTGAAAGAAGCCAGACCATATATGATTCCATTCTTATGAAATATTCAGAATAAGGAAATCTATATAATGACAAAAAGTAGATTAATGGTTGCTAAGGGGTGTGGGGAATGAGGGCTGGAAGGGGTGATAGCTAATGAGTATGGCGTTTCCTTTTGAAGTCATGAAATGTTATAAAATTGACTTTGGTGCTGGATGTATAACCCTGTGACATGCTGAAAATCACTTAGTTATATACAAAGTGTATGGTATGTGAACTATGAATAAAACTGTTTAAAAAGTAAAAAATTTAAAAATAGTAAGTGCTGGGTGGCACCTGTAGCTCAGTGGGTAGGGTGCCGGCCCCATACACTGAGGAGGATGGTCGTTTCAAACCCAGCTCTGGCCAAACTGCAAAAAAAAAAAAAAATAGCTGGGTGTTGTGGTGGGTGCCTGTGGCCCCAGCTACTCAGGAGGCTGAGGCAAGAGAATTGCCTAAGCCCAACGGCTGGAGTTTGCCGCGAGCTGTGACTCCACAGCTCACCTTGTGAGGGCGACAAGGTGAGACTCTGTCTCTTAAAAAAAATGTATATATATAGTAAGTGCTTAAGAAAGACAAGAACAGGAGAGGATACAGTAGAAGAGGTAAACACATTTTTGGAAGATGAAAATCCAGATAACTGACTTAGCAGAAAAACCTCTGCAAACCAGGGTTTTTTTCAAACCACAAAACTCCAGAAGACAAATGACATGCTGGCACTAAATAAGAACTAGAGGTTACTTGCTATAAATATGGTTCTTTAAAACTTCGGTCCATTTTTGTTTTATATTATGTATTAAAAAAAAAACAATTTGGGAGTATTCTTCTCCAATATTTTGTAAAACTCTGTTGAAATGTCAGCATGCTTCAAATGTGGAAAGAGAATCCTAGGTTCTTGACAGGGACAGAACCTGAGACCACTGTGTTAAAATTGGCATCATCAGGGTGGTGCCTGTGGCTCAGTGAGTAGGGCACCAGCCCCATATACCGAGAGTGGCAGTTTCGAACCTGACCCCAGCCAAATGGTAAGAACAACGAAAATAGCCGCTGTGTGGTGGACACCTGTAGTGTCAGCTTCTTGGGAGGCTGAGGCAAGAGAATCACCTAAGCCCAAGAGCTGCAGTTTGCTGTGAGCTGTGATGCCACAGCACTCTACTGACAGTGACAAAGTGAAACTCTGTCCCTAAAAAAAAAAAACAAAAACATTGCCATCATCACACACAACTGGGGTCTGGGTGTGGCGTGGCAACTGTGGGAATCAAAACTAAAAGTCTCAAGACAATATAGTCAATGGTCTGTTTTTAAAATGTATTAATTGGAAAGTAATTGAACTCATAGAAAAGTTGTATGGATGGCAACAACAGTATACTCTTTATAGATTTAACTATCATTAAAGTTTCGACTCATTTGTGATCTGTTTCTCTCCCTCCCTCCTTCCCTATCGTTTCCCTCTCTCTTTTTTACTCTCTCTCTCTCCACACACACACACGGAAATACACATATGTTCCTGAATATTTGTAAATAATTTCTCATACATCATGCAATTTCTCCTTGAATATTTCATGGTGTATTTCTTAATAAAAAAATCCTCTTACATTCTCAATCATCCCCTGTAAACTTATCAACGTAAATTAGCAGTGCCATTTAGCACTGGTATGGAACTTTTAACTAATCTCTTAGACATATTCCATTGTTGTCAATTTATCCACAAATATCCTTTGTTCATATCCATTACAGGATCCAGTTTGGAATTAGATATTGCATTTGGTTGTTATTTGTCTTTAGTTTCCTTTAATCTGGAGCAGTTTCTAAAACTTACTTTTTTTTCCCCGAGCATGGCCATTTTTAAAGAACACAGTAGAACCTCTGTAAGTTGACCACCCAACGGACTGTAACAAATGGGTCAACATACAGAGGAGGTCAACATAAGAACTAGGCTTACTGTACTGATACCTACACGTGGGGTGCATGTCTCGTCTGTGCAAATTAGGTCAATTGAAGCAGGTGGGCAATGAAAAGAGGTGGTCAACTCCGGAGGTTCTACTGTGTGTTCAGTGAGCCATTTTTATAACCTCTTCTTACTTGGAAATATGTTGGTGGAGCTTATCTTACTTTAAAGGATGTTTTCACAGTTGTGAGTCCTAGTAACCTTAGAAGTTGTCAGGACCAGGCTTGTTACAAACAAACATACACCACAAGAAAAAACAACAGTATCAGAGATGCAAGGCTATATGGAGAGATTTTTCTGAACATAGAGACCTCTTAGAGTCTAGGGAGGGTAGATGCAAGGAGGCAGATGTGAAGTCTCCCTCTTTTTTAGGTAGAAATAATAGGGAAGGTGTGGATGCAGAAGTCAGGCTGAGAAAGGAGCTGGCATCACCACTAAACCCTAACCATGTGCAGGGGAAGAACAGGATCAGGTGTCTGTGGCCAAAATAGATTCATCGGACTCAGTGGGAGGTGAGGAAATGACACAGGGCTTCATCTCAGCAGTTTATAATCTATCTATCTTTCTTTTTTTTTCTTAATCAGGCCCAGGTGAGGTTCAAACTCACAGCCTCCCATTTGCAGGGCGGTCACTGTACTGAGCTACAGCACCCTGCTAGCAGTTTATGATCTAAAGAAGGAAAATTTAAGTGTTACAACTATTCAAAGACAGGGTAACCTGGGGGAAGAAAACAAATACACATACATCATCTAGAAAAGTGACATTGTTTTAAAAAGTATAGTGGAGCCGGCTCGGAACCTGTGGCTCGAGCAGCTAAGGCGCCAGACAAATACACCTGAGCTGGCGGGTTCAAAACCAGCCTGGGCCCACCAAACAACAATGATGGCTGCAACCAAAAAGTATAGTGGAGCCAATAGAAATTGTGGTGTAAATTTAGAAAATAGATGGGGGAAAAAATTGTTAAACCTTGCATGGAGGAAGTAACCATAAGTGTGATTCAAATCCAAAGGCATTGCTAAATGGAACTTCAGTTGTGCTCATTAGAGGTCACATGATGCTAAAAAGAATTCTGCTCCTGAAATCAGGATGTGTTTGGTCACGAGGGTTGAAGTTTATCACAATTGCTCTGTAAAACAGAAGGAGAGTTTTTAAATATCGGGAAGGGGAAAGAGGGATTGGTAGAGAGAAGAAAGAGAGAGCAGCAGTGTGGAACACTGTATGGGTGGAAGGGGCTATATCTGAGAGCCCCAAGAGGCCGAATAGCCTAAAGGAGATTGGGAGAGAAAAAAAGTTTTCAAGTGCTTGCCAAGGGCATGCTCTTACTATTCTTTGCCTCATTAAGCTTCTAAATGATGATGAGTTCCATGCAGGAAGCTGATAATGACCCTTCTCAGTCTTAACCTAGAATCCTCTATAAGAGCCTTCTTATACGTCTTGCAATTAAAATACCATAAAAGGTACAAAAAGTTTATGCTAAAACTTTCAAGCCTTTTCAAAGTGAGAAAATCCTTAATGTACAGACCTTGGCTCAAGCCATCTTTTCACCTGCTCCCTAACCACTCTAAACTATTTACAGCTATAGGGTGGGGTAAATTACTCCAGCACAGTAAAGCCAGAAATTCCCCTTTCTGCCTCCAGAAGTTTTAGAATTGGAAGCATGGGGGTGTTTAGGCCCTGAGATCAGTGGGAGGGAGAAACCTTCCTCTTGGATCTCGTGGTGAGGAATAACTGTTACTGCTCCTAAGGGCCAGCCTTCTTTCCCTCAAGAAGTATGGAGAATGTGCCATTTTCCCCACCTTCCCCTAATGAAAATGGAAGTTCCCCTTTCCCTTTTCTCTATCCTTTTTGAAGCCGTATACAGGACAGACTAGGTAGCTCTGAAAGGATCCAGGGATAAAAATACTTTCCTGAAAACAGTAGTTTCCTTTTATTTTTTAAAAAGTTACATATTCCACAGTTTCTGGCAGTTGAACTTTATTGAGTGGAACATGTATGGATGGGTTTTTCTCCTGTAGATAGGGGCAAGGTCTAGGAAATGGGTGGGTCTTATTGCAAAATCTATTATGCATAGTGAGGTACTGTGTCTGGAAAGCACAATTTGAGCTTGACTATAAGGCCGTGTTGATTGTGAGGGCATTTAGAAGAAAAGGAAAGACCCTGTCCCTGGGGAATTTCTTTAAGATGCTTGGCTTGATGCTATCATTGTAAGAGCAATAGACCACCTGGCAATCACTTGCAGCAAGCAATTGGTCATCAGGTAGCAGCTACCAAGGATTTGGGGAAAAAAAGAAGACAGTAAGAAAAATGTAACGGGAAAGGAAGTGGGTAAGAAAAAAAAATGAAGAGGGAAAATAATGACTCCATCATCCCTACTCATGACCCCATCCTGGTCATCTTACACCTGCCATTCCTGTACTTAGCCCTTACCTCCTGGCAGCTACTAGTAAGGGCTGTGGAGACAACAGTGAGACTGTTTCAGTATAAGAGTACAAGGGATGGTCTCTGATCACAAAGATAGTATCTGCAGGGATATCATAAGACACACTATCATCTTCCTTGGGAGAGGTGATTTTTGTCCCTAGCCATGCTACATCTTACACTAAGATTACAGTGATTTAGGGGTATATTAGTCATCTATCGTAATGGATACCTCAAAATTTAGTGGCTTAAAAAATGTCTATTTATTATCTCACAGTTTTTGTGGGTCAGGAATCCAGGTGAGGCCTAGCTGGGTTTTCTGCATCAGGGTCTTTCACAAGACTGCAAGCAGGTTGTCAGCTGGGGCTGAGGTCTCTTCTTAAGTCTCAAGTGGGAAAGATACACTTCTATGCTCACTTACGTAGCTGTTGATGCCATCAGTTCTTCAATGCTTGTTGAACTGAAGCCATCAGTTCCTTGCTGGATGTTGGCTGGAATTGTCTAGAGATGTCCCTCAGTTCCTCATCATGTGCGCCTTCCTAGTGTGGCAGCTTTCTTCATCAAAGCCAGGAAAGGAGAGAGTCTGTAAGCAAGATAGAAGTTACTATCTTTTGTAAACTCAAAATGGAAATATATCCTGTCGTCTTTTCCTTAGTCTCCTGGTTGGAAGCAAATCACTAAGTCCCACCTACATTTAAGGGGAGGGTGATACACAAGTGTGTAAATACCAAGAGGCAGTGTCATTGGAGGTTTCTTACAAGCCATCCTAACACAAGGGTCTCTTCTTGGGACACCCCACTCAGTTCATCAAAGGCAAAGTGGCCAAAGGTGACAAATGGATCCTCCTCATCATCCATATCCATTGTTAAGGTCAAACCTGTTTAATGGCTCAGTGGAGTGATGACTAGTAAGACAAATATCAGAGTGGCTGGGTGCGATGGGTCACATCTTCAATCCTAGCCCTTGGGAGGCCAAGGCAGGTGGATTGCCTGAGCTCATGGGTTCAAGACCAGCCTGAGCCAGAGTGAGACCCAATCTCTAAAAATAGCTGTGTATTGTACCAGGCACCTGTAGTCCCAGCTACTCAGGAGGTTGAGGCAAGAGACTTGAGCCCTAGACTTTGAGGTTGCTGTGAGCTATGATGCCATAGCACTCTACCGAAGGTGACAAAGTGAGATTCTGTCATAAATAAATAATTAAATAAATATCAGCTTCGTACCTGTAGCTCAAGTGGCTAGGGTACCAGCCACATACACAGGAGCTGGCAGGTTCGAATCCAGCCTGGGCTTGTCAAACAACAATGACTACAACCAAGAAATAGCCAGGTGCTGTGGCAAGCACCTGTAGTCCCAGCTACCTGGGAGGCTGAGGCAAGAGGATTGCTTAAGTCCAAGAGTTTGAGGTTGCTGTGAGCTGGCGACAGCTTGAGACCCTGTTTCAAAAAAATACATATATATCAGAAGTTGGAGATTGAAGTATCCAAAGAAAAGGAGAGAGCTGGTGTGAAGGTAAAGATAGTGTGGGTTCACCATGCATGGTAAAGTGAAAGGATCTCTGAGAATCCCCTGACATAATATTGCCAATGTTCATTCCAAACTTAGAGAGGAGGAGAAGCTAGTTGCAGTATCTTGCCTCCACTATAGTCTCCACTCTGACATAGCTCCCAGACCTTAGGACAAAAGAAGCAACCTTTCACTCCTAGGAGGACAGCCAGGCTTATAGAGGAAGCATATTCAATAGGCTACAAGATTTAATTTCTAGTTTTATAAACATGTTTATTAATATATTTAAAGCATATTTACAGGCTACAAGATTTAATTTCTAGTTTTATTAATATATTTAATTAATATAATTAAAGGCATACACAGCCTTTCAAATTTGATTCTCATAGCTTGAACATCATAGATTTAGACACCCAGTTGGTAGAAAAAGCAAGACTAGGGAACTCAGAGCATTTAACTCTCCCTCTGCCATGTTTTCCATATAGCCATTGCCTGAAGACTTCTAACGAAGGGAAATGTGATGCCTTAAAGAGGCGGAGTTGGCCTGAGGTCACAGAACACGACATACCTGGTGCCCAGATACTTGCTTCCTTCCACTCAGAGAAACACTGGATAAGGCAGTGAGACAGAATTTGCACTCACAGCGCATCCAGGTGTGACCCACCCAAAATAGGGTGGCACCAACAGTAATCCCACTTAATTATTATACAAGGTTACCAAGGCATCACTCTAAGAGAGGAGGTTGTGCTGACAATTACAAGGGAGGTCAATTTTCTTCTATGGAGATTCTTGCTCTTTATGTAATTTTCATTTGTGGTAGGATAATCTCCCAAGCTATTGATTGCTGCTTCTGCTTCCTGCCAATGGGGACTCCAAAAGGAATAAAAGTTAACTTGCCAGTTTAGTCTTCAAGGAAGTTCTGAGCTCTTGGGATCAGGGGTTATTAATGGCTTTTATGTTCCCTGACCCAAAATGGAAGCTTTGAGGCACTTGTTGTACAGTCCTATACAGACCCTCATGTGGGAGGGGGATTTAGCAGGTGCTCCTGGGAGGGAGGAGCTAGAGGCTGATGCAGGGAGAGTTGCTAACGGTAGCAGTCATTGGAGTCAAGGACTTGAGAATAAGGATGTAAGGAGGATGGGTCTGTGTGGAAGTCCTCAGGAGACAACAGGATTTCTTAAGGAACAAAATGATGTTTGCTGAGATGACTATCAAGACCCGTTATCTTGGGATCTGCAGCAAAACACAGCATTGCACAACCTTGGCATATCTGTTTGGCAGTTATTACCAAATTCAACAGGAAAAAGGTCAGTAATGACCAATATTAGTCCTACCTACCCTTTAAAATAGGTGCTTTGAGCCCACTACTTGCAAGAGGAAACCAAGAAGGGAGAGTCCTTTTCTATTGCAAGGTGGGATTTGGATGTAACTGGAAGCAAATACAACAGATTTTCAACAATAATAATAATCTCTTGGGTTTTCTTATTATTAATATTAAGTCATAGCTGTGTACATTAATGCGATTTGTTGACTCAGGTGCCTGAAAAGGTCAGGGAGCAAGACTGTCCTCAGGCAGTAGGGTTCACAATGCGGCTTAAGTGATGCCATCAGTTTTATTTTTCTATTCATTTCTTGGCTCTTACTCTGGGCTCCGTTCACTCTAAGACAGTGTGTCTGGCAAGCTCATAGCTACAGTCTCTAAGCTTGAGGAGAAGGAGGTGGGAGTGGGCCCTGGGAAGGGAGCTTGAGGTGGGAGAAATCAGCTGGAGGCTCCAACATCCAGGGACAGAGCAGCCACCAGCTTGGCCTCCCACTGCTTATCCCTTCTCATTTTAGATCCCTGTACCTTCATTTCAGTTCAGTTACTGTCACACTCCAGAACTTATCACCAGAAATACCCTGCCATCTGAAAAATACAGTCTGACATTTAACCCTTTATCTTTCTCATTTACACCCTCAGAACGCCAATTCTTCCTCCTATTCAGGAAGGACAAGCCACTTTAAACTTTCTCCCTGTCTATTCAATAACTTTTTGCCTTTATTTCCCCCCCCCCAAAGAAAATTCCACTAATCACAAACCTGTATAGCTCCACTCGGAACAGCCTACCTTAGTCTCCTTTCATCTTTCTTGCCTGCAAAAATCCAACTTTCTACCTTTTCTAGACCTGCCTTTTAAAAAGAGGCTGATTCCCTTTGGGAAAATGACACAATTAAGGGCTTTCATGCCGCTTAATTCATCATCTGTGACTTATAGCCAGTTCCAACACCTCCTAAAAACAATCCACTCATTCCTCCAGCGATGACTTGGCGCTAGGCAGTCTCCTCAGCACTGGGACACACTGAAAAGGAAAGAAAGCCCAGTCTATGCAGGGTACAGGACCGTCATCTTAGTTATGTCTCTCCCTGATCTACTCAAGTTATGTCTCTCCCCTATTTCACTCCCCTCAACTTCTCCATCCTCCTCATCCACAAAGGAATGAGAAGTCAACCTATAAAAACTTCTCATCATGAAACTTGTATCAGGTGGCACCTGTGGCTCAAAGGAGTAGGGCCTGGCCCCATATACTGGAGGTGGTGGGTTCAAACCCGGCCCCCCAAAAAACTGAAAAAAAAAAAACTTCTCCAATTTTAATATCAGGTGTACCCAGATCAAGTAGAATGATTTTGAAGTATTTCTTCTTTTTCTATTGTCTACAAGATTTGGCATGATCTGTTTTTCAAAATTATCTTTTACTTTTATTTATGAATATTAGTTGTCTATTTTTTGACACTGAAAAAAAAATAAGAAGTTAACTGATGACTCCATACTGAATCTCAGAATCAAAACATACCATAATAGACATATTCTTATTTGACAACGTGAATGTTGCTTTCTTTGCATTATTATTATTATTGCTTAATATTTCGATGTAGCAATTGTCTGATTCCTTTTCTGAATGTATTTATGTTCCTTCGTTCTTTAGAAGGTTTTTGTTTTTAGTCCTCATTTTAAACATTGTTATTGTTATTAAAATGAAGCCTTTTTAATTTTGTGAAGGCACAAAAAATGGAAACCTAATAAATACATGTATATGTAAAAAAAAAATTAAAAACCTGCTAAGTGGGGAACGCCTTGCTCCTGTCCCTCCCTCGCTGTTCGCTCCCCCTGCGCCGACTCCCCGCAGATGCCCCTTCTTCTCCCTCATGCGCCCTCCCGCCCTCGGTCGCGGACTCACAGCGCCTCCCCAGCGTGGCAGTATCGGCTTCACACTCTGCCTGGCACTCTCGGGCCCTGTGTCCCCGTCGCTGCTCGGCGCCCGGCACTTGGTAACCTGCACCTGGACGGGCGGAGCCGAGTCTGCAGGAGAAAAAAGGCCGGGCGATCCGGGCGGCACCGGCGGCGCGGCGGCTTTTGGGCTTTATAACGGCGGTGGTGGCAGCTGCAAGTCTCACTCATTTCCGGCGTCCGGCTCTGTCCCCTTGGCTTCCGGAAGACGAGTGGAGACAGACTTCATAGACGTGGTGCTGGCGAAAGCCGCGAGGGACCTCCCGCTCCCCGCTTTTGTGTGTCACTTCCGGCGGTAGGCGGCGCCTGCGCCTCGCAGCCCCTCAGCCTCCCGCCTCCCGCCGGGCGCGGCCCCGCCCCGCTGCCGCCTCGGACCGCGCGGGGTGCGCCCCCCACAGGCGCTGTGCGCGGGCGGTGACCAGAGTCATCAGAGCCACAGCGCCGACCACTGTAGGCAGACCCATTTGTCACGCCCTCGGAGATCAGGTCAGCAGAACAGGGACCCTCCAGCAGGGACGACCTAGGTCTAGAATAGCACAGGAACTCTGTGGTACCCTCTTCAGGGGCGCGGGGATCCACGCATTTGTTGAGGACCCTAGGACTTGTCCGAATGTTTGTCTTAAGAAGTGGAAGGGAATCCTTTTCAGGGTTGTGTCCCTTTTTAGAAAGAAGTTTACTGAAGCCCCCAATTTAAGATGGTTCAACTTAAGTCAGCTAAAGAGTCTTTAGACCAATTTATAATCTGTACGCCCTGGCTTTGAGATGTCCCTTCTTTTGGGACCAAACCAATGTATGCCTTCCATGTATTGATTTATAACTTTACCTGCAATTCCTGTCTCCCTAAAATGTATAAAACCAAACTGTAACTCCACCAGAGTTGCTCAAGGCTTCTTGGGTGTGGCTTCAGGCTTCTTGAGTATGGCTCTAGGTCATCGTACTCAAATTTTGCTCAGAATAAATCTCTTTAAATTATTTTATGGATTATGGCTTCTTTTCCATCGACAATGTTATTATACACTTTCATAAATAACCTTTTTGTGATAACATTCTATTAACTTGGTAGAGCATCCTACTGTATGTTGACTTTTGAATAGGTCATGATTTTTAAAAAGTTAATATTTTGCTTATCTCATTTGCTCATAATTGTCCTTGCTTATAAGCTGTCCTATTACAAGCAGCCTAAAGCCTTTTCTCAGTTCATTTCTGGACAGTCTTTCACCTACTTCTTTTCTTTTTCTTCGGTTTCCTTTGATCAGTTACCAACTCATGTAGTTAGCTTTTCAGCACCAAATTAATTCTCTTAAGTTTCAAGCCAGTGAAACCACCTGTTTCCTGAACATCCTGCATGTAAAATCTTCCAAACTTACCGTTTTGAACATTGTCTTTCTCAGCTAGCTACCTGCTCTTCCTCTGATAGTCCCATTAGCAATTAGTAGCATTGTCACAACCAAGCTAGAGACAGGAGAGCTGGTCTGCACTCCTCTCTTCATTTTCTCCACAGCTACTTGGCTACCATGTGCATGAGATGGAAAAATATGCTGGGTGAAGAAATCCTGGAGTTCTCACAGTTCAGTACACTCGCTCCAAGGAGATGTAAGATCCTTCGGGTTATGAGCTGTGTTTTTGAGATTCATTTTTTTTCTTTTTAATTTGGGGTCTTTTTTATTTTTATACACATGACAAGATTTTACACCAAGAATAGTCAGTTAAATAGTACAAATTTACATTCAAGAAGAATGTTAAAAAAATTCAACTAAAAAACCCACTTCTTCCTGTGACCCACAATCCCAACATTTTACAGTGCAGGGGAGGAAGGGACTGGGGGTAGCATCCAGAACAAGTCTCTCCCAAAAGAAATGACTTAAATTTCACATTCCCTCTTCACACAGGATCCAAATGGTTAAAGTATAATTTACAACTCATCTTTTTCAGCTGTAGATTCCTTTGCTGTTTCTTGTTCTTCTTCCTCAGTCCCTGCGTCCATGTCTTCTTCCTCGTCTTGCTCTGTGTCTTCTGTTGTTTCTTCAGGTTCTTCTTCGGGCTCTTCTTCCACCTTTGCGTCAGGGTCAATGTTTAAGCTGAGGCGAAGCATTCTTTCTATTCTATCTCCATGTGCTTTAGTGTCCGGTAAAAGGTACCCTGACCGAAGTGTCGCTGTTTCAAACAAAACCACAACAAGATCCAAAACTGTTTTGTCATCTTCATCTTCCTTTATTGCATTAGTAGTGCACATTTCCATTCTAAGTCAGTATTAAGACATTTCCCTTATTAACTATACCATTCAAAAACAAAAACAAATATTTCATTGCACATCAAATTTTCTATTTACCATTTGCATTTATACATAGACCCTTGGTTTCTTATTCAGTTCAATAAATGCTACCAGCATTTAGTTTGGTGCCCAGAGTATCACAGATTTAGGTAGTTATTTTAATTAGACTTTTGTATTCTTTTGATATATTTCTATTGTTTCTTAGTTTCTAACACAAAAATATATTTCAGCTTATCGGATACTTTGTCCCTGTATCTGTTCAGGCATTTTTCTGAGTAGTCCTCATTCCTTTAATGGAGAATGGTATTTAGAAGTCAAGGTCAAGGTGCAACTTGTACTCATTATTATTAAGGTATAATGGCTTGTAAGGCCTTTCAGTGAACAGAGTTAAGGAACATGTGTGTACACACACACACGCATACATATTTATAGGTTTTGTATCTATATATGTTGAAAATCATGAGTTCCCACCCTTATCTCGAATTGCATGCTATACTACAAGGTTCATTTTTAGTATTTCAGGTGAGTAATTTATTTCTCCAACTATCAGAAATATGTATGTTTACATATTTAATTAATCCTCCTGTCTATAGGTATCTCTTACTGCCACCACTGTCCTTTTCAGGTGTGGATGTCCTCCTCTGCTCACTCCGGCTTAGACATCAATGTGCCTGGCAGCTGTGTTATGTAGACACGCTCCTCAACCCACCAGGTATCCAACACCTTACATCAAACAAGCCTTCTATGCCAAGCCCCTCTTCACCCTACTTGGGCTCTGACACTCTGTTCTGAGACACTACAACACTCCCCAAGTGCCCCCTTTTGTGAGGCTGCCAATTTTGCTTGGCTCACCTTATAGCTATCAGATTGAATTATTCAGAAAGGGAAGAAAAAAATACTATATTCCTTCCCTACCCCCATTGTTTTATTGAGGTATCATTGACATGAAAGTATGCATGTATTTAAGTGTACAATTTGATGAATTTTCATATGTATATATCATCACAATCAAGATAACAAACACATCTATATCCTCCTCATTCATTTTGAGTTTTTTAAAAATTAAACTTTTTGGTTCTAGGTGAGTATAGATTCACATGCAGTTATAAGGTACAATAGAGACGTCTTATGTACACTTTACCCAGTTTCCTCCAGTGGTAACATCTTACAAAACTGCAGGGTAGTATCACAACCTTTGACATTGACATTGAGATAGTCAAGATACTGAACATTTCTTTCACTGCTAGGATCTCTCGTGTCATCATTTTAGAGACATACCCACTTTCCTTCTGCTCCTACTCCCTCAAATCTAGTTTCCATTTTTATAATTTTGCCTTTTCAGACATGTAAAATCAACTTTGGGGGATTGGTTTTTCTTACTCTGTTCAAATCTCTGGAGATTCATCTAGGCTGCTGTGTTTATCAGCAGATCATTCATTTTATTCCATGGAACTGGTGTACTACAGTTTACTTTACCACACAGTGAATGACAATTGGGTTGTTTCCAGTTTGGGGCTATTACAAATAAAGCTTCTATAAACATTTATGTAGAGATTCTGTGTGAAAAAAGTCTTCATTTCTCTATAATAAATAGCGAAGGGTATAATCACTGAGTCCCATGAAGGTGTTACGTTTAGTTTTTTATGAAGCTGTCAAACAATGTAACCCATTTCTCCTCATCTTTGCCAGGATTTGGTATTGTCACTATTTTCAAAGAAAAATTTTATCCATTCTGACAAACATGTAGTGATAGCTCAGTGTGTTTTTAATTTGCATTTCCTGAATGGTGAGCATTTTTTCAAAACTTTCTACCCAGCACCTAAAACTCTCCACATGGCTGTTCACCAGGGATTCTATCATGAATCCCCAGGCTTGATTTTTGTAGGAAGCAGAGGACAAGCATGTTAGGTCTGTTTCTCATTTATATGATAGCCCTTGAGCAGACTATTTCTCATTGTTTTCTCAGTGTCTTCTGATGCAATTAATAAAGATTGCTGAGTAAATGTTTTGTAAAGTGTTTTGCAAATACTTTCATTAAACAGGACATTGGAGTATCAACAATTCTTATGTTTTATAAATACAGAGGCAAAAAGCAGTGTAGATTCTTTCTGATTGTATGGCACAAGCCTAATTATCCAAGGTCATAGTCAGCTCAGGCTGTGATCACTCAGAGTAGAATATACAGATTTCTTTACTTATTTTTTTATTAAATCATAACTTTGTGCATCGATGCATTTATGGGGTTCAGGGTACTGCTTCGATATACAATGTGAAATGTTTACATTGAACTAAGTAACACATCCATCACAATTATACTCATTTCTTAATAATTTTGAAATGTACCATTGCATCATGCACATTAGCAAACACCCTCCCTCCACCTAACCCCTCCTCCCCTCCCCTCTCAGAGTGGAACATATAAAGCCTACTCTGCCCTCCAACCTCTGCATGCCACTCACTTCCTCAGGAAAGGCTTATGATTTTTTTAAATTAAATCATAACTGTGTACAATAATGCATTTATGGGGTACAACTTATGATTTTTTAAATCCTTCTTCAGGCTTTTCAGTAATGACTCTATTGCCAATTAGATCTCACCCAAAGGCAGCAGAAGTGTGGAGTCTGGGGTCACATACCCAAGTGAAAAGCACTCGTCCTCCTGGGGTTTGTTGGCAGGACTGACACATCACCTTGCATCTGGCTGTGAGACGGTGTCTCATGGAGGTCCTCAAGACTCTCCTTAACCAGGGATATTTTGTTCATTTCCAGGACAGGCACAGCAACATTCCCTGCAGGTGGCCAGTAAAGATGGCAGCACATCTATTGTGGTGGCCCTCTGTGACACAAACTGCAATTTGGACATCTCAAGGTATGCACATGGAACAAGATCCCTGCAGATTCCACCTGTGTTCATCTGTTCACCTGCTTCTGGGTTTGGGCCAAGAAGCATCTCTTGTTTGCATCTCTTCATTGTTCAAAGTGAATGTTACACAGGTGGACGTGTTCTTTTCTACAGGGCTCTGCCATTTGAAGGCATATTTTAATGTGTTTACTTTTAAATAATTTCCAAGAGTAACCGAAAATTATCACATTAACAATTACTTCCTGCCTAGCCTGGCTCAGCTCTGATGGGCATCCAGAATGTGTATATACAGTCCTGTGGAAAAATCAGAGAACATGGTACAAACTGGAGCATCTTCAAAAATACCCAATGATATTGAATTTGATTAAGATTCCTAGACCACATTTTTTCCTAAGCTTTCCCATTAAGAGTTTTTTATTCAAAAATTCCTAATACCGTTTTTTGTGCTAAATAAATTTCGTAAGATGAAGGGGATAATTTGGCAAATGATAAAGAAATAAAAATAACTAATTGTGTGCTCCTAGGTTCATAAAATAACCTGTATGTTGACTCTTAGAAATTAGCTACTGTCTTCCTTTTTCCCTGCATCCATCTAGATTTTAATTCCCAAAGAATATAGAACAGTTGGATATTCATGTGGTTTGAGTCCTATAGCTGTATGAAAGTTCAAGCACTATTCTATTATGATTGTATTAAAAACAAAGTACAAGTGGAATTAATATTTGAATTACAGGGAAATGTTTGTTTATCAAGGGTGTGTACAATGCCAGCGGGATTTAGTATGATTTGTTTCAGGTAAGAGAATTAATGTCTGAAACAGCTGGAAAATTATACTTCTCTAAAAAGTAATTATTCTTGCATATTCTATGATTCATTCTATGGAAATCAAAATTGGTCATCTTCACATTCTCGGAACATGAAATGCCAGTACCCTAGGCCTGAGCCATTAGCTGCCGGTTGCTTTCTTCATTTATCCCATTCTAATCTTGTCAAGTCAGCCGAATATAACATAAAGTAGAATAAAGACCTTGGCTTTCCTTCTCAGATTCTCGAAGCGCATCAAAAGCAACTTCAAGGAACATCTGTACCCTGACATCACTACCTTTAGACTTGGCCGCCCCATGAACAGGAACTCCCATGTGCCCAGCATCTGGGACCGGCTCTCTCCATGAGACAGGGCAGGGGGAGTCAAGCATCTCATGTGCTTTGACCCAACCTATACAGGAAACAGGTGTTCTTTCCAGCTGCAACCCAGGTCTAAATGCAAAAAAGTGCACTTGTGACCTTTGATCTGTAAAATTCCAGCAAGAAAATCTCAGACTTTCAGGGCTTATTTAATGAAAAGTCTCTACATTTTTGCTACTGCAAATGGCCATTGTAGTCTCTACATGCTGATATAAACTTGTGTTTTTGCTATATATAGCATGGCAATGGTACATAGAGGACCTTCAATAGATGATTTTGTCACTGAGTTCTGCTCAGCTGAAGCAGAAATCATTTGCCCAGTTTCAACCTCTTGGAATCAACGGAAAAGCTCAGAACTGTAATTCAGAGCCTGTCTGGAGCCGAAGTGTGCTGCTTGGGGCGCCTGTAGCTCAGTGGTTAGGGCACCAGCCATATGCTCTAGAGCTGGTAGGTTCAAATTCAGCCACGGCCTGCTAAAGAAACAAACAAAAAAAGCCGGGCATTGTTGTGGCCTTCCTCCTGTGGTCCCAGCTACTTAGGAAGCTGAGGCACAAGAATGGCTTAAGCCCAAGAATTTGAGGTTACTGTGAGCTGTGACGCAAGAGCACTCTACTAAGGGTGACCAAGACTCTGTCTCACAAAACAAATAGTCCTGTGCCCACAGATAGCCTCCCTTGGTTGTTTTTGATGCTCTGATGATCAGCAAGCCCTGATTTGAGGGATCTCAGGCCTTCCTCAGAAGGATTGGCATCAAACTTGTTTTTCTATTTCTTTTCTTTATACATAATACCACATATTGTATTATGATACCACAGTCATGAATAGATGGACACTTGGGTTGATTCCACATCTTTGCAGTTGTGAATCGTGTTACAATAAACATTCAAGTGCACGTGTCTTTTTGATAAAATGATACAATTTTCCTTTGTATAAATATCCAGGAATGGGATTGCTGGGCTACTTTTAGTTATTTAGGTATCTCTATGTGTGTGTGCTGGGAGCTGTCACTAACATGTAGTCAAATAGGGTAGGTATTTATGTTGGGGGAAGTAGGGATAGGGACAAAATAAAGCTATCAAGAGCCATTGGGTCCAGGTGGCAAAGGACCTGGAATATCATACTAAAGGGTCTGCATTTTGGTCTGTCCAAACTGGGGGCCTTCAAAACTGTGGGTTTCCTCCACCCCAACATGCCCACCTCGGTTGGCTTTCTTCCCTTGTATAAAACTTCATATTCTATAACCAAAATGATATCTTCTTTGTTTTGTTTTTGTTTTTGTTTTTTGATTCAGAGTCTCACTATGTCGCCCTCAGTAGAGTGCTATGGTGTCACAGCTCATAATAACCTCAAACTCTTGGGCTTTAATGATCCTCTTTGCTCAGCCTCCCAAGTAGCTGGGATAACAGGCACCCACCACTATGTCTGGCTATTTTTTGGTTGTAGTTATCATTGTTGTTTAGCCGGCCCAAGCTGAGTTCAAATCCACCAGCCGGTGAATGTGGCTGGCACCCTTCTCACTGAGCTAAAATGATATCTTCTTTACATCACATCTCCCAGGCATTTTATCCTTTGAAAATTTCTTTTTCCCTTTTCATGTTAATGTTAGGGTATTTGAATGCTTAACTCTTTCTAGATCATGTGGAAGATAATAGTAAACATGAATGTGTGTGCACGTTACTGCAGTATTTATACTAGAACAGAACTGCACCTCCTAGGTGTCCACCCGAGTAAGGTAAAGATTCATAGATAAGAGCTTGAATAGAAATATACCAATTTCATTTTTAATTTGTACAACTCTTACATGCATACATTGCATAGTGGTGAAGTTAGGACTTTTAGGGTATCCATGCCCCAAATAATGTACCTGTATCCATTAACCAATTTCTCAACAGCCTCCCCACTCCCACCCCATCACTCTTCGGAGTCTCCATTATCTATCATTCTTTCAGTATCTATGATTCCACTCCCTAGATCCATGTGTACACATTTTTAGCACCCACTGAGGAGTACAAACATATGATATTTTTCTTTCTGTGCCTGGATTATTCTACTGAAGATAATGACCCCCAGTCCATCCAGGTTGCTGCAAAGACAAAATGTTAAGTAGATATGGCTCTGAGCAGGGAACTAGGGATCAAGAAGGGGAGAGCGGAAATAGGGAAGGAAGACTTTGTTTTCTATCATATATGCTTCTATATTGTTTGGATTTTACCATGTGTTAACTTCGTAGTGGAAACCATTAGTTACACATAGACAGCATAAATCAGAGTTTCCCAAACTTCCTCAGCTCACAGCATCCTTAAGGTCTCAGGAATTCTTTTCTAGGGCAAAAGAAGTACCTGCCAGTCCTGTTAACAAGTTGAGTGGTTCAGTACAAACTCCTTAGTGAGTATGTCCTAACAACTTCATAGCCATTAAGAAAAATAACACACAAAACTTGAAAGAAAACTCCCATTTTTTATTTCATTTATACATAATCACAATTGCTGACTCTTGGATGTGTGCACCTGTTGGGCAGCACACAGCCTTCCAAACCTTGGGCTCTGATTAGACACATCATCCTCATTTTCCACAGTGATTTTCTCATACTTGTGTCTTTAGGACAGCAAATTCCAACCCCTGCTGTGCAATGACAGGGTATCATTGAAGGGAAGGTGATACAGTCTAATGATGGGACTCGGAAATACCTTGAGCTGGTAGTTCACTTGGTGTCCTCACTAGGTGGTTCCATCAAAATCCTCAAATGTTCCTTATCACTCCTGTGAATTCACTGCAGTCCCCTCAAGTGCCTTGGCACAAAGTTTGGGAACCACAGGCATAAAAAGAACTTGTTGGCCGTGCCTCGTAATTTCACTCATTGAGAGTCTCCAATATCTGTCCTTCCATATTCTCTTCCTTGGCTGTGTCAAGAGATGTTGGCGTAGATGTGGAGAAAGGGGAACACTTCTACACTGCTGGTGGGAATGCAAATTAATACATTCCTTTTAGAAAGATGTTTGGAGAACACTTAGAGATCTAAAATAGGTCTGTCATTCAATCCTATAATTCCTCTACTAGTTATATACCCAGAAGACCAAAAATCACATTATAACAAAGATATTTGTACCAAAATGTTTATTGCAGGGACACATCCAGTGTGGATGAGAATCATTTCATCTTCCAAGAAGGGAAGGCCAGTCACTCGAGAGTGAGGCCAGGGCTGCTGCCTCTAAATCACAGGATTTTCTGACTGGAATTCACAGGGAACCAGGCAGTGATGACTGAGGGTCCAGCTCCTGCAACCGAGCTGAGCGTCAGCAGCCACTATCCCCCTGGCCCGCCCTCCACAGCCACGGGCCCCTTGGCTCTCAGGCAATTTGAAGCAATGGAAGTTTTTATTCCCTTTGTCTGTTTCTAGACAGATTTTAATGTCACTGAAATCCTAGAAGTGTTCAATTGTATATACCCTATGATTTTTTTTTCTAAGATTACAACGTCGCTATTTTTCAGTGTTATTAGAAGCTTTTCAGAAACATCAGTTTTCATGGTGACATAGTTCTGCAATAACGTTGTTAGGTCCAACTCCTACTATGAAACACTCAGGCATCGTTACCTACTGTTAATACAGCCAGGATGAACATCTTCAGGCACATTTCATTCTGTATATTGGACTGGGCAGGAAATACATGCTTTTTTTTTTTTGGTTTTTGCTACAAAACAATTAAAATCTAAGGAAAGAAAGCACCTATTATGGTTGAGCAAAAACATTTGTGTTGCTGTCTATCTGCTTTTCTGTTTTCCTAGAAAAAGATTATTTTATTAACTGCTAATAAACCTTAGGATAATTTTTCTACATTGTTTAGCATTAATCTCTTAGCTGAATGCTAAAACTGCACTATACGGTCAAGGGAAGAGGCTCCAACTTACAGATGTCTCTCTCTTCTAGTTTCCAGAAGTAAATATTTATTACATGAGAAAGAACACATTTATGTGGCCCTTAGGATAGTCAGGGGAGGCTGCTACAGACTAGATTCTGCTTTTTTTTTTTTTTTTTTCCTTTTCAGACAGAGTCTCATTTTGTCACCCTCGGTAGAATGCTGTGGCATCACAGCTCACAGAAACCTCCAACTCCTGGGTTCAGGTGATTCTCTTGCATCAGTGTCCTGAGAATCTGGAACTACAGGCACCCACCACACACTCAGCTATTTTTTGTGGCAGTTTGGCCAGGGCTGGGTTTGAACCCACCATCCTCGATATATGGAGCCAGAAGCTTACCCACTAAGCCACAGGTGCCACCTTGCTTTAACACTTTGGCCCTCCTAGGTCCCACCCTGCAACCAAGGACTGAGAGAGTCAATAGCTTCACCTATGCCTGGTTTGGGGGCACTACATATCTGTTACACAGCTGATGTAGAGGGAAGGGACTCTTATTTCAGAGATTACAAAAACTGTGGACAGTACAATGAATCAAAGATTGGAATAAAAGAAGAAATTGATAGATTCCTAGATTTGCAAATTGAAACACTGAATTGATTTATCAAGGATGTGTGAGTGTGTGTGTGTGTATGTGTGTGTGTAGCATGTCCCCAAAGTCTTTTGTACAGTTTAAGCTTTACTAACTCCAGAAAAATAAGTCCTACAAATTTATCCCCAAGATCACTGCAGTAATAGTTAAATTTTTATTTTAGTTAAATAAAATTGTTATTATATACTTAATTTTGTATTAAATATACAAATTATTGAATAACAAATAATATATTGAATAATGAATTGCTAGTTTTAATTATTTGAAGCAACCCCTCTAATTGGGAATTAAAAAGGCTGACTTTACCCTGTTAGAAAATCCTTCGCAATTCCACAAAATACCAAAGCTACGGTCTAAGTTATATTTCTGCCTTCAGTCTAATGTTCCCTGTTTATGGAAGAGATCTTTTGCTCAGAGACTCTGCTCCTTTCCCTCAATATCAGCTCTTTACCTTTCCCCTCTAATTCACCATAGAGGCAGACAGCTTTTCTGCAATCAAAAAGGAAAGCTCTCTCATCAGCCTACAAGACCACACACCTGTCGGCACCATCCACCCAGGCGGGACGGCAATGCCTGAGAGGAGCTGAGCTTCTCAGCTGTTTACCCCAACTTTGATTTGCCCCCGTCCTTGGCACAGAAATCACAGATGATGCAAAAACCAGGGTTTGAATGGATTTCAAAGATTTTCAACCAAATCATTTCTTCCAACATCAATTTTAACCCCAAAGTGCTGAAATTTAGAAAGGATGAGTGAAAACTTGGATAACAGAGAAATTGAGTCAGAACGGGGAGTTAGAACAAAGCTCTCCAGGGATTTAGAATGAACCATTCCTCTTCCTCAGATCAGTTTACTTCACTGAGTTTGTTCCCAACCTCACTCCAAGTCAGTGGTTTTCATCTGCCCTGAGAATTTTTAAAGATCATTAATTAAATTATTTTCAAATGAAGTTCAAAGCACAGTAAATATATATATATATTTTTTTTTAAAAAGGCTGACTTTAAAACAAAATGTTTGCTATCAAACTTCTTAAAACTAAATAAATGCAAAAGAACTTTAGGTTTCATAGCAGGGTTAATGGAAGGCAAAAGCATTCTATAGATAACATGTTTGTGACAATGTGTGTGATCCTGAGACTATTAATGTCTAGAACAAGCAGAAATTCCAGGCAATATTTCAGACTTTCAAGGTCCAAGTTAAGGATTTGCATGGTAACAGGGTCTCGGGTAATATCTGGATGATGGATGAAAGAAAGAAAAGTTCACTGAGGCAAATATATCAGATAAAGAAGGATAAAGTTGGAAAACGTGATGGGGGTGGGGGGCAGAGGGCCCAGGAGGGGTGGAGGGATCTGCTGGGCTGTTGGCAGCAGGAGCAGGATAGTGGCCACACCCTCCTCCTGCTCTTCCCTCTCACCCTCAGAAACTCTCTGTGAGTCTCCTGTGCTCTGTGACGCAGGCCTGGGACCATATATACCTAAGCCCTGGCACCCTCAGCCCTCAGTTGCTTCAGGCAGCATAGCTATTGAGTGAATGGACAATATTTTCATTTCTCTGAATAGTAATCCTGAATTATGGTGGAGCCTACACTCTACCATTTTAAATGTGGACCCTCAATTTACATTTCTGGGATTTTTGGCATTAACCTTTATATATGTGACGTACCTGGTCATGAATTCATTCCTATCAACAGCCTGGGACCATAAAGATAAAAAGGGAAAGGAAAACACAAGAGATATTCTTCATTGTTGTTTTCCATTTCCATCCCCATGTTTCTAAATGAGCTGGTCGGCCTGAAGATTGGTAGAATATGACTCCGCTAGAGGAAGAGGTGGGGCGGGGCTAAGGGCTCAGGAGGACTAAGGTCCAACCTCAGGCTCACAGGTGCCTGCGTGGGTGTAGTGGAAGGTTCCAGGATAAAATCCAAAATACAGTGAGGTTGTGGTCCTGGGTTGGCACACCTAGAAAGCATAGGTTCTCTGAAGGAGAACAGGCTCCTGACACTTGATGGAGAGTCACATAACCATGGCAGGTGTCACTTGATCAAGCCTTCCTTCTTGCTGCACTAATCAGGAGAGCAATGTCCAGAGCTTACAAACTCTGTCCCCAGGATACAGGGTCCTCTGCTGAGGGAGAAGATGTGACTGTTGGATTCTGACTCAGTGTCCTCTCCTCCTTGAACACAGGGCTTCTGAGAGCATCAAGTGGGGACTTCAAACACAATTCTCCTTTGAACTTTTCAAAGAAGGAAAAAGTGGAAATATTTTATCATTTTTTAAAATTGACAGAAGGAACTAATATTCTATCAATTAAAATGAAGAATCACATTATTTGTGGATAAAGAGTGCCTGCACTTCCTAGAGCAGTGGTTCTCAACCTTCCTGATGCCGCAACCCTTTAATACAGTTGACAGCTGCTATCCTAGTGAGTGGAGTGAGAGGAGTGAGTCCCAGCCTCTTAATCTTTTTTTGTTCCCAGCCTCAGGAAAAAGCCCAGAAGATAGGGAGAGGTGGAAGGAGAAGAGGTGAGTAAAGTTCTGCCTACTCGATGTGAGCTCTTCAAGGGGAGCCGTCCTATTCCTTCTGTGAGGTCCCAGGTCCCTGATCTCTGAGGAAGTCACTTGCTAGACACTGTCTCTCTGGGAAAAAGGGCCCTCAGAGGAGGAACTTCCAGGAAGACAATGTGACCTGAGACACTTCTCAGAGTCCCTGCTCTGCCCATCTGTGGCTCTGGGTGTTGCCCAGTAGGTGGCCATGAGAGGTGGTGAGGGGGGACGACCCCTAGGTTGAAGTCCTAAGAATAGGAGGAAGGGGGAAAGGAAGGGGAGGGAGGGGGTGGTGGGCGGAGGGAGCGTGACTGGTGGGATTACACCTGCGGTGCATCTTACAAGTATATATGTGAAACTTAGTAAATGTACAATGTAAATGACTTAACACAATAACTAAGAAAATGCCAGGAAGGCTATGTTAACCACTGTGATGAAAATATGTCAAATGGTCTATAAAACCAGTGTATGGTGCCCCATGATCGCCTTGATGCACACAGCTATGATTTAATAATAATAAAAAATGAAAATATGAATAACCTCAGCAGGTTATTCATTTCAAGTATCCTGAAATGAAAGACATTGCTGTAAGCAAGTAGAAACTTGAAGGACTTTGAGGCAGAAACATGGCAGATTGCAGCCTTCCCGGGGGCAGATCAAGGTCACCGAGGAGGTGGCCGCTCCTGAGCAGGCAGCTCATAAGTTGGATGCACATTTTAAAAAGGCTGGGAGCCAAGCACAAGAAGCTGGAGAAATGATGAAAAACTTGTTTCTATGGAACAAAGTCTCTTTTAATGGAGAAGAACATTTTGTAAGATCTAAATCCTGAGATTAATGAATTGTCCAAATTCCTCAACAGGAAACTCTTCTGGCCATCCCAGGAACATCCCACCCCTGGAGTAAACAGGAGGATTGTGGCTACTTGAGAACCTCCTTTGGGAAGTGTCCCTCACATATTCACACTTAGAAGTCCTTACCTTCCACTTGAATGCTTCTTCATCCACTCAGGAGAATATTACGACATTTATTCCTGGGTACTCCATGCTCCCCTGCTTTCATCCCAGTCCCCTGGGATAATTTCCCGGTCATTCTTTATACTTGCTTTGGGAGGGAGAGGGCCTGGTTTAGGGAGCCAACACCATTATCAGAAATGCGAAAAACCTCTGTCCAAGAGAGGGCACTTTGGAATAGAGAGGTCTATAGAGTCTAATGTATCAACTCAGACCCTGTCCTTAAGGAGTTTATTTTCCAAAAATGAATTCAAACTTTTTAATTTATGGGAACTCCATAATATAAGAATGACAACGCCATCTATGTCCAGACTGAAGCATGAAGTACGGATTGTTTAGAGCAGCAGCATCTGTACAATGACCTGTGAATTTCACCTTTAAATGCTGGATGCTTTGCCAAGTATAGTCAGGTCTTGTGAAAAGTCAAATAATTTTGACTGAAGGCCATTTCAAAGCCGCTTGTGGTTACACACATGAAAGGTCAGTCCTTAATTTAATTCTGATTTACAAATGTTTATTTACCATCTATTACACTATCTCACAAAGCACCACTGCTGTAGTGGTGATATAGCCCTGATCACACAAACTTTTCAGCCTTCGTAGAGTTTGCCTGTTAATACATTCGTGTAAAATGAATCAAGTTGGCAGATTTCAAAACAGGACAGTTAACTGACAGAATGGAGTTTGCAGTATGGACACCATGAACTTTCAAATAGAAATCATTTTACACCTAAACCAAGACACATTGCTGTGCCAGTTTGCAGATGCCCCAATTTGCTCTTATTTTCAAAGACATTTTATGGTTTATAAATATTATGATCAGACAATAAAGTGGTCTTCCAACAATTGTTCTAGAACAACAGCTGACAGTTATATAGTCTTTTTTTAGTTATATAGTTTTTAATAAGTGGTATTAATGTAGATACATGTTCTATGGAATTTTTAATCTATGATTCATTTAAATATTACAGCAGCCCTGGGAGGCAGGCGCTACTATTATTCCTATGTTCAGATGAAAAAAAGTGAGGGTAAGTAACTTGTCCAACGTCAAACTGATGACTTGGGTGTCAGGAGTCACCCTCAGGCTATTTTGTGCTTAATCTGTTCCTAAATTTGGAACACACTATGTGCAATGCAAACAAAATATTTCCAGAATCTTTTGAGCAGTGCTAAAGACAGTGGGAGGTGCCTTTGACTCAGGGACCCAACACAAAGAGTCACAGGCACACAACCTCTGTTTCCTGCCCTCAGTCATGATGATAGGCCCAGTCTGGACACATAGGGGCACCAGAGCTTGTCTGTGTGACAGAAAAAGAGATGAACCAAAGCATAATCTTTTCTGATCTGTTTATTAGCCTGAAAACCCTCTGGATCATGTTGGTACTTACAAGGGTACTGCAGCAAAGACCCAGTGTACGAGGCTTAGGGCCTGTTTGGATGCTGATGTCAAGCTGAGGTAGCTTATGGCAGTTGTCACAGAGAGAGACCATGGAGGGTGGCCAGCAGCTAATGAGCAGCATCACACAGGATACAGATCCTTGGTGGGGTGCACAGAACCTGTCTGACCTATGGGCTTGCAGGGCTCATAACTTGATGATCTCAGAACACACGTGCTGTGAGGGCAGAGGGACCACCTACTGTTAACCAAGCTCCCCACGAAGGAGAGACTCAGTATCAAGGTGCTCGTTACAAAAGGGAGATACTGCTTTGTAGTGACAAGGATCTGGTGCCTCTTACCGAAGTGTGTGAGAGCCACGTTAATCATCAGTGGTTGTTGGTGGTCACCAAGAGACATATTTTCCAGAGTGTAGTAAGGCATCATTGCCACCCCACAATCCAGAAACAATGTTCCAGGAGCCTGACAGTTCCCACACGCAGGCCCAGGGGTGGATAAACCGGCCCTTTGTGCCCCAAACTGATGCAGAAAGTGCTCCTCCATGCAGACGGACTGGTGACTACCACTGTTTAGATGATCCTCAATGCTCTTTGGTGAAAAGCAAGAGAGAACTGCAGCTAATTAAGCCAACCATGCTCCTTTCTTCATGGAGGCCTGGTGTGCAATGGCTGCAAACAGCAGCCTCCTTGGTAGTGTATACAGCCTGTTGCTTTATAGGTTCCTCTAAGGGACTTCGGAGACATTCCTTTCCAATACATGTTCATGTGTTAGAACTTGTGCTGTCCACAATCTAGGGTCCAGACAGGTATGTGTGGTACCTTTGGAAAGTCCCACGGCACTGTGGCCAGGGTTCACACTGGTCAAGTAATCATGTCCCTCTGCACCAAACTACAGAATAAGGAACATGTGACTGAGGCCCTTTGCAGGGCCAAGTTCAAGTTCTCTGGCCTCTACTTCACATCTCCAGGAAGTGGGGTTTTACTGAGTTTACATCTAAATTTGATAAATTTGAAGACATGATGGCTGAGAAGCAGGTCATCCCAGATATCTGTGGGGTCAAATACATTCCAAGTCATAGCCCTGGACAAGTGGTGAGCCTTGCACTCACGAGGACTTCTACTGTGTTGCCTGTCATTTGTGCCTACCAATAATAAATCCTAGTTCCTGTCCAAGAAAAGGAAGAGAGAAATTGACCCTGCTCAAATAATTGGCATGTTGGATATTTAGGCTGCTGTACATGGACAGGTCTGGAGGGCCCCAAAACAGGGAGCTCAGGAGTGGTCTCACAGCCTGGCCAGTCTGGTCTGGAAACCACCACAAGTTCTGTTTCTCACTCGGGTTTCAAATGCCAATGAGTATCTAATTTTCAAGCTAATGTCTGACCTTGGCCTAGAGGAGGCCCATACATGAGTCTTCCTAGACTGGCATCCATGAAAAGAGCTAATTCTTCAGTGGAAGTCAGGGTGCTTCTCAGAACTGAAATCAGTGCTGAACTGCTCCAAAGCAATAGAAGCCCACAGCACGTTAACAAAGCTCATGAACCAAAGACCATCAAGAGCAAACTTATAATAAAGAGAAGCTGGGCTCACTGGGCCAGGGGGATGCCCCCAGAGGAACCAGGGGCACTGTGCTAAGAAGGAGTCTGCATGGGCTTATTCAACACCTGGGTGTTGTCTTGGTGATTTCAAGGATTTTAGGAAGAGAGGATCTCTTCTGGATTGGATGTGACTTGGAAGTGGTTGCAATTAATAATTAGATGTCTTAATACTTTTTATCTAGGAGGCAAGATGAAAGTGAGAGTAGAGATTCATTGGTGAAGGAGCCGTCATCACTGATGTTAGGCAGAGAGAGGAATGTTTAGTGATTTTTGTGATTGTTGAGTGTCCTCATCATTGTCTTATTTCAGACATGATCAGAGTGGCCTTGCCTTCTTCCATTCTGGAAGTATCTTCAGTGTCCCTTGTGAACCTTTTGCTCTGGCTGCCAGCTGTGAACTATCAGAGGAGACTCCAGGGAAGGCTGGGACAAATGGAGTTTCTCATTTTCTTAGTCTTTGACAGTCATCAAAATAGATCAGGGCCCCTTGCCCTGATGTTCCTCCTGGGGACTTAGAGAGTCACCAGAGTTTAAGGTGATTTCTGCAGCTAGCTGACCACATCCTTTGGGGCTGCTACCACCAGAAGTAGATAAAGGGGTGCTGGAGCAATGCCCTGCAGGTGTTGACCACATGACGCTCTGGGACTGCAGGGCACTTGGTTCAATTTTATTAATAAGTCTGAGGATGCCTTTAGATTTTACTAACTTGGTCCTTATGCCCCGTGAACCCAGTCTCTGACTGAAGGAATTTTTCCCCCCAAGTAAGAGTGTTGATATACAGAGATTTAGTGGTTTCCAAAACTGAATCATTAAACAACATAGCTGGCCCACAATTTAATGGTCAACAAGTATCCTTCATGCATCGATGCAACTTCTTCCTCTCATTGCTGATGGCCCAAATTCTCCTGAAAACCTTAATCTTGGGATGACGAACTGGGACATATGTATGGTCAGAGTCCTTGTAGGTGAGGGGCCTCACTGCCAGTGGAAGGGGCAAAGGAAAGAAAGGAGACACTGGGCCACTTTCCTTTGAATTATTTTGCTTCTCATGTTGTGACTGCTTGAGCTCTCTGTGTAGGCTCCAAATTATCACTGTCTCTTCTGACTGTTTCATGAAAACACCCCTGGGCCAGTTCCATAATGACCAGAGGAAACGCGGGTTCCTGCAGCAGGCTTCACCCCCTAACGCCCTGGGCGCTGTGCAGTGTGCTGTTGGCTGCTGTTTCCTGCTCCTCCCTTGTTCCTTCTGTCTCTGTTCACCCTCCTAGGCTCTTGGTGAATTTGTCTTGGTGGAAAGAGATGTCAAGATTAAGAAGAAAGGAAAGATTTACGGCCTCAATTATGGCTAGGCTTAGTATTTTGATGCTGTCACCACTGAATATGTGCAGAAAAAGAAATTCACTGAGGTGAGTGAAGCTAGTCCAGGCTACCAGCACAGAGCCTGCTATCACCGTGGGGTCCTGTTATGTGGCGGCTTAGGGAACCTGGCTGGAAGAAGTTGATGCCATTGTTTATAGCCCTGGTCACTGTAAGTGTGACAGACTCTGTCTTACTTCATAAGCAATCAATATTTTTTATAGCTAAAATTTACCTACCAAAGGTAATGCTTGCCTTTACAAATGAGTTTTTTTTGCAGGAGAAATTATTTCTAAAGAAGGTAGAATCTATACTTCCAAAATTCACCAATTCAGTCCAGAACCTCTCGTGTGCTCCAAACTATAGAGTTACTCACTCAGTTGTACTTGTTTTTCTGAATAACAGCACTACCTCATAGGCTATGTTTTAGAAAAGATGAAAGTGAGTTTGAGTTTTGTGCAATTTATATTTTAATTGTTCATTAGGAGTATGGGTGTGAGAGAGAGAAAGAGAGATCAAGTGAGAAACCAAGTGTTGAGTTTGTGCTGAGTGCTTCTTCATGTCTGAGGACACAGCAATGATCATTATTGACCTCATTCTCCTAGGTCTAGGAATAGACAGGAAAGACACGAATGGTATGATCCCTGCCCATAGGTCAGTAATTTTATTTCTATGCCAAGACTAATATGCAAGAAATTACTAAGGAAGAATATAAGAGAATATATAAGTGATACAAAAATTTACAGTATAGATGCAATAAGTAGGATGTCATGTCCCTTTGACTCACTTGGTAGAAGAGATAAAAAGAAACACTTGCAGAACACTGCACAATAGGAGCTTTTGAGTGCTAATGAAAATGGCATGTTTCCTTTGAAAGAATCAAGCTTTGGCTCAGCACCTGTAGCACAGTGGTTACACCACCAGCCACATACACCCAGGCTGGCGGGTTTGAACCCCACGCAGGGGGCAGGGGGACAACAATGACAACTGCATCAAAAAAATAGCCAGATGTTGTGGAAGCTGCCTGTAGCCCCAACTACTCAGGAGGCTAAGGCAAGGGACTTGCTTGAGCCCAAGAGTTAGAGGTTGCTGTGAGCTGTGATGCCACAGGACTCTACCAAGAGCAACATAGTGAGACCCTGTCTCAAAAAAAAAAAAAAAAAAAAAAAAAAAAAAGAGAAAGAAAGAAAGAAACAATCAAGCTTTCAGCCAATTATGTGGAAGGTTTAAAAAATATATGAAGATTGCTGCTCTTCTTTCTCTGGTTAAGTATTTCTTCCTTTTCTTTCTTTCTTTCTTTTTTTTTTTTTTTTTGAGACAGAGTCTCACTATATTTCTAACTTTACCACTCATCTGTCTGGCAGATGTGCTAAAGGAGATCACTCCTTAGAGAGTTGGTTGGATTTTCTGGTGGTTTGTGAATCCAGGGGTGACTCATTAACACCACTAGAGGCCTGGCTTTAAAAATATATCCAAAGCCTGGTCATTTCTTACTGGCTATGCTGTTAGTGCCTCCGAGGGCTAAGGCTGCAAGGGATCTCAGTTCCCACCTTTAGGCTGCTCAGTCACAATATTACAAGCTCCCACCTGATCCTTGCTCTGCGACCCTGAGGGCAGAACTTGACAGGGTACTTTTCTCACAATGGCTCTGTGTGGTCCATGGATGAACACTATTAGCTCAGTCTGGGGCCCCAGACAATACTCAAGTCCTCCACACTCTTGTCCAAATTCTCCCAAGGTAGTTCAATTGAGTGCCAATTCCAAAAAAACCAAAGCAGCTCACAGGTAAGGCCTTTCCAGTTTGCAATCTCACTGCCGCTTTACTTACAGCTGAGAGTAGGATTAGACCGAATGAACACATGCAACCACTTGCCAGTTTTACACTGCTTTTGACCTCCTCCTGGGGTCCAGAAGTCTCTCGCTGACTCCTTGTGTCCTCAAAGGGATGTTTATGGTTATATCCCACAAGTCAGAGATGCCTGGAATCTTGTCTCCCCAGACTCACCATGCCTGGTTGCAAGGAAGCTGTTAGTTGGCCACAATCTTGCCCCTCCTCTCCATTTTAAAATTTTATTACCAAACAGATAGAAATGTTTGATGAAACTTTTCTCCTTTTTCCTCGGGGTACAGACGTTCACCTTTCTGAGCCTATTCCACAGTTCACTGTGACCAGGAGACTGAGCTCCAGCCAATGGAATGTGGGTAGAAAGTGGGAATTCCATTTAGGCCTGACCCATAAAAACCTCTCACCACCATCCTCACTAATCTTTCCCCTTGTGCCTGGTGCAGATGACCATGTACCTAGGAAAGCCAGTTTTAAAGGTGGGGCTACAATAGAAGAAACTGTGATCCCCAAATCACTGCCAATCAGGAACAAAACACCCATTTAGGTTTCGGAGAGAGAGAAATGATCTCTTATGGTGTGAAACCACTGAGGCTATAGAAACCAGGTTACCTGAAAAAATGTGAGACAAGGTTTTTCCAACATTATTTACTGAAAGTTCATCCAGTCACCACTAATTTCAAATATTTATTTATTTATGCTTTGATTCAGTGATTTATTTTAGACAGAGTGTCATTCTCTTTCCCAGGCTAGAGTGCCATGTTATCAGCCTATCTCACAGCAATCTCAAACTCCTGGACTCAAGTGATCCTACTGCCTCAGCATCCAGAATACCTGCTCTGATAATTTTTCTATTTTCCGTAGAGACAGGGTCTTGTTCTTGCTCAGGCTGGACTTGAACTCCTGAATTCAAGTGATCTTGCTGCCTCGACACCCAGAGTGCTAGGATTACAAGCTTGAGCCACTGCTTCCATCCTATGAAATATGGTTACCTTTAGCAGACGCTAGAGCAGCACATAGAAGTATGGTTATGGCACTGTCCTGTGAACTATAAATTTTACTTGAGCCTTAGTTTTCTCATAAATGAACTGAAATCCATGAGAATATCATACATACTCAGCTTTCAATACATGATAATTTTAGTCAACATTGTTTTAATTATCATATGCTAAGCTCCCTTACATATGGGTCTATTCTTGTCCGTGATATATTTGTCTGTTCCATGTTTCCTTATTGTGTTCTAGGTCTTGCTTTTGGATTCAGTTTTCATGTGGTTAGCCTTAGTTCCACCCCAATATTTGGGCAACTGGGCCTCTACTGTGCATCTCAGATGTGATAAGGTCCTGCTTTGGCTTTTCTTTATCCCCTTCCAAGGCAGTGAAGAGTCTATGGGACCTACCCAGACTTCATCTCCTCTCCTTCAAGACTATGGACTGTGGTCAGGACAATCAAGAATTCCCTGTCCAGGGCGGCGCCTGTGGCTCAGTGAGTAGGGCGCCAGCCCCATATGCCGAGGGTGGCGGGTTCAGGCCCAGCCCCGGCCAAACTGCAACAACAAAAAAAAAAAATAGCCGGGCGTTGTGGCGGGCGCCTGTAGTCCCAGCTACTCGGGAGGCTGAGGCAAGAGAATCGCGTAAGCCCAGGAGTTGGAGGTTGCTGTGAGCTGTGTGAGGCCATGGCACTCTACCGAGGGCCATAAAGTGAGACTCTGTCTCTACAAAAAAAAAAAAAAAAAAAAAAAAAAAAAGAAAAAAAAAAAAAAAAAAGAATTCCCTGTCCACCTGGCCCCTAAGCCACTCGCAGAGCATGTGCAGGTCTATTCTCTGGCTTCTACCTCCTCAGGCAGATCACAGTTCTCGGGAGAGCTGAGGGCCAGGCAGAAAAAGCCTGCTTGAGGTGGTTTGGATGGATCTCAGACTTGTAGACTTTGGTTTCTGTATGGGTGGTGCGAGTTCCCTTGCTGAAGATAAAGATGGAGCCAATGTTAGGAAGAAAAAGGGCAGGGAGCAGAGAACATAATTTACAAATCTGCCTTTGCACTCCTAGGTAGCTTCTGCAAAGAGTAAGGAAGCCCTTGGCTGGATTATATACTTGGAAATATGTTGTTGTGTTTTTTTTTTGTTTTTTTTGTGAACATCTGTGGTAGGAAAGCTTCAGAGTCCTCACAACAAACAGATTTTTATTTTGTGATTTCATTTGACTGCTGATATAGCTGGGAATAAATCAGAAACTGGTTAAAGAAAAAGAATCAAGTTTGAAATAATTGCTCTGCTATATTCCAGAATTTGGCTTTCCTGGTGAGAGGCACAAGGCAATCGAATTCTTATCTCTCCCACTTACACATTCCCAGAAGCCTTTAGGATGTCCCCTTTACCTCTGGTATATTGAAATTATGACATTATAGGTGGACACCCAGCTCTGCATCCTTCTCCATTGTTCCTGTTTGACACTGATACACATGTTTTGATTCCGGCTCCTGTCTTGTTTCAGTACAATAACAATTCAGATGTTCTCTGGATAATGGTGTCTTAGTCCTTTAAAAAGCCAATGATAAGAATTAAAACTTCCTCAATTAATTCTCCTCAAAATTGAACTTTACTTTTATCCAGTTTCCCATTAGTGCTCTGAGGAATGCATCGTGTCCCTGGACAATGTCTACTACAAGGTCTTTCTGTGGGTTTGTAACTAATTAGAATATGTGACAGTTAGCTATAGCTGCATAAAAAATAACCACAGAATACAGGGATATTGAACAATGAAGATTTCTTGTGCATCAGCAGGATGGCTAGGAGATTGTTGTCATCTAGCCTTGGCTAGGGCAGCTCAGTGTCACAAATCTCTCATCCTACACAGACTAGATGGCTGGACCCCATATGCCTTCCCAGGAATGACAGAAAGTCAAGGTCAGCAGGCCAAATCGTACCTTCACTTGCATTTGGCTGATTTCCTATTGACCAAAATGCAAAATCGCTTGCATTTTGGCTGATTTCCTATTGACCAAAGCCAGACACATGCTGAACTCGGGGTTGGAAAATTACACCCACGTGCTGAGTAGTAGGGCAGTGCAAAGTTGCATAGCTGAGATGGTGGATACGACAATGGAGAAGAATCAGGCCATTAATTTCATCATAGGCCGAGTAGTGTGTATGCCCTCTTGTAGTACCCATGCTGTCAACACCAAAAACATTTGTGGAAAAGATGGACAACACTGCATATATACAGGCCGAGAGCGAGTGTCAGGGCCCTCCAGGATGTTTCTCCTCCACTTCTGTTCTACCTCCTGCCCTACTGCTATACCTGGTGCTGCCAGTAGGTGCTCAGGTCAGGCTGGTCACAGAGGCTCCTGATGCTGGAACTTAGAACCTGGAGTGCTGAGCGCGCTGCTCAGAACACAGAATGTCAGCGAAAACTGATCCCTTCACCTTGGTAAAGTCTGTAGTCAACACAAACCTCCCAGAGTAGCGGATCCTATTCGAAGAACCTGACTCTGCTGAACTGCCCTCATGGGCAGTTACCTGGACAAATCTGGCCCACAGCAGCCTGCGCCAGCTCAGGATGGCAGGGACCCACAGGAGAGGTGGGACCGCCCACCTGCCCGGACCTCACCTCCCGACTGGTTGACCTATCCTCTCTGGCATGTTTACTCTTTGCTCCCCACTCCTCTGCTCCCGGCCTCCAGGAGGCCTTGCCACGGGGACTGTGGGATGTCCTCAAAACGGTACGTGATGGTACCTCCAAGATGGGATCCACTTCCACAGAATAGGTATTTCCATGTGGGGGTACTTTCCAGGGTGTCCTGGGATGGCTGCCCCAACAAGAAGACCCTGCTACCTGTTTGTGATTTCAGGTGGGTGGGCCGCCTGGGGACTGTGAGGATCCCCCCTCCTGACAGAAAATGGACTCGCTCTGTAGGACCAGAGCAGGTGATCAGCTCAGCACTGTCCTCACCATCACATCACGTCCCAGACCCAAGTGCCAAGGAGACTGTCCCGAGTGCCCTCAAAGACAGGATGAAAAAGACACTGAGGGGAGAAGACCAAATATTTGCTGATGGCCAGGAAAAGAGAAGAAGTTGCCATAACAGAAGTGGGACTGGACATTCAGCCCTTGAGCCCCTGGTGGCCAAAGGAGTCCCCGCTCCTTTGGTGCCTAAGCCTGAGTGTCTGAAGAAAGGTCCCGATTCACAGAGCTCAGAGGACCCCTTGAATAAGAGATCGTGTACATCTTCTGCGAGCTCCTTGGCCAGCACGTACACATGTGGCATCCCCGTCCCTAGACGCAATGCCATTACCAGCTCCTACAGCTCTACCTGAGGCTTCTCAGGGCTCCAGAAGAGAAGCGGGCCCAGTTCCTCACCCTCCTTATCCCGCTCCCAGACACAACAGAGGCCAGCAAAGAAAATAATAGGAGAGGAGCTGTGTCATCATTCCAATTCCTCAACTCCACCTGTCACAGACAAGGAGTCCCAGGGAGAGAAGCCTGCAGAAACAACCATGCGGAAGGAACAAAACTCCTGGAGTTCCCCATCTACACCTCCCAGCTCTGGGCCGTGAAAAGAGAAGTTTCAGCTGC
The DNA here is from genome assembly GCF_027406575.1 of Nycticebus coucang. NCBI lineage: Eukaryota > Metazoa > Chordata > Mammalia > Primates > Lorisidae > Nycticebus > Nycticebus coucang. The sequence goes on along the minus strand of NW_026515576.1, from coordinate 476,541 downwards.
TGCATTGTAGGCGGGGGGAACCTCTAACATTGCCTCCACCTCCCGAGCTTGACTATTCAGTCACTGCTAAAGACCTGGACTTAGAAAAGAAAGCTTCATTCAATTTGTTTAACAAGCTTTTGGCAGACACGAATGAAGCTGCCTCCACCTGCCTCCCTGAAACCCCAGCTACTATGCAGCCTGCATTTACTTTGACCCCATCTCCTTCAGAGACTGCATCCTCCATGGCCTCCCTCCCAGCCCCAAGCACTAATCCACTGCTGGATAGCTGGATGGAAAGGCAGAATCCCCCAGGCCTCCCACCCTTCCCAGAATCTGCTAGATTGGGAACCACTGAGGACCATCTGTCTGCAACAACACTCAGCCTTCTGGCTGGGATGGGCTTTTCACAGTCAGGGCCCCTTCCAGACACCACTACAGACTTAATTTCCACAGTCAAGATGATAGAGGTGGACCCACCAGACACTGATACCAGGTCACCTGTAGCTTTTACAGCGGAGACGTTTACCAAATCCCAAGCCCTATCTGGCCCATCTGCCAGTGCCATGCAAGGATTTCAGTCTGGAAAGCTGAGCACCCCACCTTCTAACCCTCCATCTTCTGTGGCTCCTGCTGTGCCTTCCTCATCTCCCCTGAGCAGTGTGAACCGCACTCTGGCATATGGAAACTCTGCAGCCCTGGCCCGAGCTAAAAAGCCAAAAACAACCTCACTCCAGCCAGGCTTTGGCACTGCTGCTCATTTAGCTTCTGGAGGTTTGCTAACCATATCCTCTGCCTTGGGGACACCTGCTGGCACTCAGCCAGCCTTTTCTACCACCACGGCTGTTTTCTCCCTTGCTAGAGCCTCCACCCCCAGCTTTAGAGCCACAACCCAAACCAGCATCAGAGGCCCCATTAGTTCAATGTCTGGTCCCTTCCCACTGGGGACATCAGCTGCCCCACCTGCCAGTGAAGACGTTGAGATGAGTGAGGATACCTCAGGTGACAGCTCTGCTGCAGCCACCATCCCACCATCCCTGCCTCTGCAACTACAACCAAAACCACCAGAAGTAGGCGCCGTAGATCAGTGTCACGTGCCTTCTCCTTGGCGACATTGGCAGTCCCACCTGCCAGTCAAGACGTTGAGAAGAGTGAGGATACCCCAGACCACACAGCCACCACCTCTGGCTTGACAGCTGCAACCCAAACCACCAGCAGTGGGACCAGTGGCTCAGTGCTTGGCTCCTACACATTGGCAGCCTCAGCAGTTCCAGCTCGCAGCAGGCCCTTGGGAATCAGTGTGGCTACCCCAGGCTCTAGATCCACATCAGGAGAGTTTAGCATCGGAGCAGCACAGAATGGGACCACAAGCACTACCACCAGCTATGGGGGGAGCTTACATCAGAAAAGGCCACCAGCTATGGGGGGAGCTTACATCAGAAAAAGCTTACCCAACCTGACAAGCGAGGTCTTCAAGGTGCCCAGCCCGCCTGTCAAGAAACCTGCAGGCGGAGCCACCTCAAGCCTGGGCACTCCCATCCTGACAAGTGAGGTCTTCAAGGTGCTCAGCCCGCCTGCCAAGAAACCTGCACCTGGAGCCATCTTAAGGCCAGGCACACCCATCCCGACAAGCGAGGTCTTTCAGGTGCCCAGCCCGCCTGCCAAGAAACCAGCAGGCGGAGCCACCTCAAGCCTGGGCACACCCATCCCGACAAGTGAGCTCTTCAAGGTGCCCAGCCCGCCTATCAAGAAACCTGCACCTGGAGCCAATTCAAGGCCGGGCACACCCCATCCCGACAAGCGAGGTCTTCAAAGTGCCCAGCCCGCCTGTCAAGAAACGTACAGGTGAAGCCATCTCAAGGCCAGGCACACCCATCCCAACAAGCGAGGTCTTCAAGGTGCCCAGCCCACCTGCCAAAAAACCTGCACCTTGAGCCACCTCAAGGCTGGGCACACCCATCCTGACAAGCGAAGTCTTTCAGGTGCCCAGCCCGCCTGCCAAGAAACCTGTACCTGGATCCACCTCAAGGCCGGACACACCCATCCTGACAGGTGAGGTCTTCAAGGTGCCCAGCCCGCCTGTCAAGAAACCTCCATGTGGAGCCACCTCCAGTGCCACCTTCCATCAGAACACCGCCAGCACTGGAGTGGGCTCATCGGGCAGCAGCATCTCTGTTGGAGCGTCCTCAACACCCACCCAAGGCTTTGTTGGAGGTGGGCTTGTCATGTCTCCAGCCCCTGCATTTCCCATTAATGCAGGGTCCAAGGATACAGGTGCTCGGCGGCAACTGCATATCAGAAGGAGGCTCACCTCTAACAAGTTGCCTTTGTCCCTTGACTCTGGTCCCCCAGCATCTTTCCCAAATCTGGACCATGGAACCTATTAGGAAGAGGCTTTTACCCTTCAAGTTAGTACCTGCCTTGTGGGAAGGGAAGGCTGGTTACAGCAGGGCAGAGCCAGGGACCTTTACTTAGACAATCTCACTGGTGAGGCTGCAGAACATTCTGTACATTCAGTTCACTCACTTCCCTAATTCTTGCTTAGTGTGTAACCTTACTCGGGTGGCCTCCATGCCTACCTTTGCCCTGACAGCCGTCTTTGCTGGCAGCTATAAGGTGCAGCCCACTTGGATGTCTGTGCATTTGATAGGATTGGGAAAGACTTCTTCTTTCTAAAACATTTCCTTACTTGGCTTGGTTATCAGAAGTGGCTCTCTTCCCTGAGTTCCCTTAGGGCAGTGGTTCTCAACCTTCCTGATGCCGTGGCCCTTTAATACAGTTCTTGTGGGTCATGACGCACAGGTTGAGAACCACTGCCTTAGGGGACTCTTTCTCCATTTCCTGCTGCTTTGTCCCTTGTAGGATTTCATCACAGTGTATGCTGCCTTTGCCATTTTCCTCCTATCTATTCTGAGTCAATGCCTCATGTCCCAACCTCTCTGCCAGCTGGCCCCTAAAAGCTTGCTGGCAAAGGACTGTTAGCATGGCAGAGCCAGGGGTCAGCCACTTCCCTCTGAGAGGGCAAAGCTCTTACAGCAGGCAGGACACCCACGCCTGCGGTCAGCTGCCTCCTACCCCAACCTCCTTGGTGGCCTCATGGGGCCATTGTCTGCCTCTCCAAGATGATATGTACGAGGCCTTGTCCTGTTACTTGTCTGATGCTCCTGCCTATGTTTGAGGAGAAATTGAATTGTATGAGTGGCGCCATGTTGGGACTTAACTGCTTCAAGTTTTCTAGGACCCAGCTAACTGAAGGGGTGGACATTACAACCACTGTATGGCTGCAAGTGCTGCCCCTGAATTTCAAAAGGTTTTTGCCTTTAAGGGCTGGCAGACCTGGAGGGTAGGGGTGGGGAGGAGGGGAGTAAATACCTCCCGGTAGAGAGCTGGGTGCCCATAAACTTGAAGCAGTTAAGCCTGGCACTCCCAACATGCCAACACTCATACAATTCAATTCTTCCTCAAACATTCATAGGCATGAGACTCGCACAAATAACACAGGACAAGGCCACTCACATATAATCTCAGAGAGGCAGACAATGGCCCCATGAGGCCCCCAGGGAGGTGGGGTAGGAGGCAGCAGACAGCAGGCCTGGGTGTCCTGCCTGCTCTAAGAGCTTTGCCTTCATGGTGGGAAATAGCTCACCTCTGGCTCTGCCATGCTAACAGTCTTTTGCCACCAAGCTCTTAGGGGCCAAACTGCCAGAGAGGACTGGAAATGAGACATTGACTGAGAAATGGCAGAAAGAAAATGGCAAAGGCAGCACACACCCTGGTCTCCAAGATAAAGCTTAACTTCAAGATAATTTTCAAACAATGAAATTCTACAAGGGATGAGGGAGTATTACCCTCCACTTATGAGACCTCACTGGGGGCTACCTCACTCATACTCTAAGTCACAAAACCTACCTTAATGAACCATACTTTCAGGTTGCAACTTAGTTATTTTCCCTCCAAGAGCCCTGTCCAGTCATTTCCCCTTTCCTGCTTTATACTACAACCACATGCCCAGGCCCAAGAACCCCACTGTCATGCCCATCCTCTGGGAGAAGACTGAAAATGAGTGTCATGCCAACTTTTCTGAAGAGTGTTCTATGGTTGGGATTTTGCCCATCACCTGTTAAGAAGACCAAAATTTGCGGTCAAATACTAATGTAGAGTATAGTTTGTTAACACTATTTTCATTGTTTTAAGGTGTTTACTATATTTCTTTAAAAGCTGAGGATGCTGAATGATCTTAAGTGAAATGTTAATAACTTTAGTTTTGATGTATTAGAATTTAGGGTTATAAAATCATAATAGCTGTTATAAAATCATAAAACAATAAGAAATATACCTGCGTTTCTGTCACCACTTCCAAAATAGGAATGTTTCCAGAGAATGCTTTATAGTCATCATGTTTGTGACAGAAGCCCTACTTCCAATTTATCTCTTTCTTATAGAGTGGTTCTGTATATTCCAGTTACCTAGATGCTCTTTGGAGATTTTTGATACAATTTAAGAAAGATGGCTAGCTATCTGCTTTTGGAATCAGAAAAAAGTGAAATATTTATCATATTTATGTATCCGTATGTATTTTTACACTATCTTTGATGTCTTACACATTGTTTTCACAATTTACGTTGCCATCACCCTTAAGAAGTAAAAGCACTTCCAAAAGGCAGGTTTTTAAAAACAAAATTCTGAGAACAAATTTTAACTTTGGAAGATAAATAGTCAGAAATCGAACCCTCAGTAATAATCAACATTGGGAATATTGATATATTAGTTTGCAATTTTGATTCTTCATTTGCATGGAAGTTGATGGTCAGGTACATAAAGTTGTTTTTTGCTGATCAAAATAAGTTATGTGAAAAGATGTCATTTTATTTTCAAATGTATGCATTGTAACCCTCAGGTTCAAGCTGTATAAAAAATTAAATTGGAATGTATTATTGAAAAGTGAATTTTGAAATTCTACTTTGTCAAATGATACCTAATTTGGAATGAGGGAAAGAGCAACAACTAAAAGATGGGTTCTGTTCTCTAAATGGAACTGTCTCAGCAGAGCAATAGAATAAAGTGTTACGTTGAGTATAAATATTTAAAAAATGAAAATAAAAAAACAGATAAACACCTAGAAGTTCAGGGGATCCCAGGGCCACCCTAGTTCAGACCAGCTGGCTACAAATTTGGGGGGTTCCCACAACCACCTTTTTGGTTGATAATTCTCTAGAATGACTCACAGAACTCCGGAAAGTGTTATTTGTGAGCATAGTTTCTTAGAGTGAAAGGATGCACATTAGAACTGTGGAAGGAAGAGACACCTCGAGCAGAATCTGGAGCATTCCAGATGTGCAGTCTCGTGTCCTGGGAGCACTTTCCCCTCCTAGAATCAACAAGGTGAGGCAGTACACAGAGTCCCGCCAACCCAGGAAGCTCAGCTGAGCCAGGTGTTCAGGCCTTTTCGTGAACTTGATCACATGATGTTTGTGTAGCTGACCATTAGTCTTCAGCCCTTCTGGTGGTCAGAAGTCATATGGCATGTCACAAAGCACCCAACATACATCACCTTCTTAGACTGTCTGATGACTAAAGCCCCCAGGCAGATAACGATGCTGTGATGAGGCAGGACACTCCAGGGACTCTGAGATTCCCTCTAAGTAGCTGAATCCAGGGACCAGACATCTCTTCAGGTGAAGAGAATTCTCTGCCCCACACTGCCCTGCCTGTATCGGGGAAGACATGTTTGCCCTGAGCTTGCTTGCCCCGTGTAGATGCCATGACACTATCCATAAACATCCTGGTTTCCCTCTCCTTCTGGGCACATGGTGGGATTATGCTTCCTTCCTTTAGCCCTTTGAAGACAGATGTGCCCTAATGACTTGCTTAGTAGAGGAAATGTAAGAGGAAATGATGAGAAGGCAGAAACTTCAAAGTCAACATAGGTTCACCACGTTCCCATCCCTGATCTCAGGAGCCTGTGTAAAAAGGTTGGGATGAAGGGGCCATGAGACTGGGTCCCTGAGAAACTAGGAATAAGTACCCTTCACCAACCCTTGATACACTGTCCACATCAGTGAGCGGGAACCCTTTGTTGTGTTAACCGGCTAAGATTGGGGGATTTTTATGTTAGCACAGCATATCCTGGTAGCCGGATGTTATACTGTGGTGGATTGCAGGCAAGTTATTTATCTTCTCTGTGCCTCAGGTTTCTTCTTATAAAAAGCATACAGAAATACCTGCCTTTTGAGGCTATGGCAAGAATAAATGTTACACATGGTAGTAGTTTGCTAGACAAGTCCTAAAAAGTACTACTGATCTGGTGGCATAAGCAATTATTTTCCTAGAGTTCTGTAGGCTGGAAGTTCAAGATCATAAGCACAGGGTTGGCCTCCTCTGAAGCTCTCTCCCTGCCTTGTACGTGGCTGTCTTCTTTATCCCTCTTCACATAATGACCCTTTGTGTGTGTCTGTGTGCTCATGTCCTAGTCTCCACCGTTTATAAGGAGAACAGTCATGTTGGATTAAAGTTCACCCTGATGACCTCATTGTAACTTCAATACCTCCTTTTAAAGGTCCTATGTCTGTGTACAATCACATTATGACATACTGAGGGTTAGCACGTCAACATGTGCTCTTCAGGGGGACACAATTCAGCCCATATTACAAGTGGAAAACAGTTACAGTAGAACAGTGCATGGCACAGTAAATGATCAAGTCAGTTAGTGATTATTGTGGTTGATACCCTAATCTTTGGACATACTGTTGAGAAAATATGGTCAAGACTTACTTTTACTGGAAGAAAGTTGCTAAACACTGTTTGATATTATCCCTAGGTAATGAATATATAATAAACAAATAGTCATGTATGCTTAGTCGCAAGACATTTTAAAAATACAAACAAGCCACTCTGAAATTGCTATATGCCATACTAGCTGAAATATGATATTCTGGACAAACATAAAACTAGAGACAGTTAAAAGATTAGTAGTTGTTAGGGGTTGTGAAGAAGGTTGAAAAGAACAGGCAGAGCACAAAGGATCTTTAGAGCAGTAAAACTACTCTGTATGATACTATAATGGGGGATACAGGACATGTGTCCAAACTCAGGGAACATACAACATCAAGTTGTTGCCTTAATGTAAACTATAACTTTGGATAATAATGGCATATCAATGTGCGTTATTCAATTGTTCCAGATGTGCCTTTCCAGTGGGGGATGTTGGTAGTGTGAAGGCTCTGAGGGAGTGGGGACAGGCACCATATGGAACTCCCTATCCTTTCTGCTGAATTTTGCTGAGCACCTGACTTTGCCTAGGAAATAGTCCATTACAATTTTAAAAATACAAAACAGCATGCCAAACACTTACTTATAATTGCAAAGAGAGGATAATAGCTTGAAGATTGTCTTGGTTACATATTGCCATGATGTTTCAGGGTCTTTGTGCATGTATTTTTGTGTGTGTTCTGTGTAAATCTGAAATTGAGAAAAATATATAAATTAACAAAAGTAAAGGATGACTGGCTCTTCTGGGAAGCAATAATCAAAGACATAGGTGGGTGATCCCCATCCTGTACTTCTGCCTGATGCTCAGGAAAGGTTGGTGAAACCTTCACTGCTTGTTGGTACTCTCTGCCAGGTAACATCTCTAAGAGATGCACCATGCGGGAAGGGCCTGACTCTTGGAAGGAAGCACCGCACCTTGATTAATAACACCTGTCTGGATCAAGAACTCCAAACACAACGGTGCCTTTGAGAAACAAAGACTTAGGAAAGATCCTCTGTATGTGTGACCAGGTGTTCAGGCGACCATGGGAAGCGTCAGTGGAGGAAGCCACAACCAGGGTCAGAACTAACAGGGAAGGACTTCCTTAGGAGCCACCAGAGACCATAGGGCAGGGTGAGGCCCTTTGAGGCAGGACAGAGCCCACTGGCCCTTTCCCCCTTCCACTAATTACAATATTTTCTAAAACGTGGCCATGCTTTGGGCTTCCACTGGGGAATCTGGTGTCACAGTCAAGCTTTACTATTTAAAGCTCTGTCACCTGAGAATCCATTTAGGCTTTTACCCATAGTTTCCATGTGTACAAAATGAACACAACAGCATCTGTCCTTCAGGATCCTTATACGGACTGCCTGGCATAATGAGGGTGCTTAGCTGATGAATGGATTAAAGTATGTCTTCAAGCAGTGACCACCCATAGGCTGAATTGGAGGGATTTCTGGGTGAGAATGTGTTGAGGATAAAGGGGCAAAAGAAATGAAGAATGGACAAGCCTTCCATGCAGGATACAGGGCCTTCTAGACCCCCTGGTTCTGTTTACAAACACCTGAACATGTTTCAAATAGCACAAGACAAATATAGAAATATCCCCAAGGGTGAAAAATAGGCTCTTCAGGTACCAAATAAAGAAGGAATTGTACGAGCTATGATGGTCCTCTGGTGTGGCAGGGTAGGGGTGTGTTATCCTGGGAGAGCCCCCAATGGCTAAGACCATTCAGAGATGAAAGAGGAAACCTGGGGCCTATGAAGTTTTAGTAAATATCTATTCTTTTATCTACAGTGAATCTTAAAATAGCAATGGTGCCCAACTCCCAATAAGGCCTTTGACCATCCTTGAGTAATCTGGGCAGCTGCTGATTTCTATGTTTTCACCTGCAATCTTCAGCCCAGGACTTACTTGATTAACACTAGAATGGGATGCAAAACTCCTCATGCTCCTCTCTGCAATTTCAAATTCTCATGTAACAATCATTCAAGTGTGAGAATCGGTATGCCTACGGTCACTCATAGCAACATGGTTGAGAATAGTGAAAAACGGGAAACACCAACATGTCCGCTAATAGGAAACTAGTTAAATTCATCCTAGTGTGCCGTTATTATTGCCTATCAGCTCCAAATTCATGCTTCATTGCCTGCTCTATGACAATGGATCTGGACCTTTGAAATAGTTTTCCTTTGCCAGCAGCAGGGATGTCAAGCCTTGTCAGCAGAGGGTACCATTCTCCTCCTAGTCCAGGGGTGGTTTGCTCACCAAGCTCCTGGAGAGCTCACTGCTTACTCCAGTGCCTTGCCCCAAGTGGTTTTTCTTTCTGCTGCCTGATAGGCTTCTGCTTTTTCCACCTGTCAACCCCGACCACTTTAGGATAGCCAGGAGCCCCAGATTGCGTTCCACGGAATCTCTGTCCTTCTTTGTGGTCAGGCTAGCCTTTTCTAATTATGTGTCAGGATCTCAGGCTGAACAGAATCTGAATGTCCAGACTGCCAGATAAGGGTAAACTGCTTCAGCCACTAAGGACAATCAGGATTCATCAGATGATGCTGACAGATCCAACTGCTGCCTTTCTATTTTTACTTTGGCTCCAATTTTACTGTGTTCAGGCATCTCCTAAGAATCTCATGAAAGGTATGTTCTGATTCAGTAGCTCTGAGGTGGCGCTGAAATTCTGCATTTCTAGAAAGTTCTGAGATGATGTGGAAGCTCCTGGTCCACATACCATCCTTAGAGAAATGAGGTTTTAGCTTAGTTTTGAGCTCATTTCTGTAATATAATCTTTTATTTCCTTTTTTTTTTTTTTTAACAAAATCTGCTGCTAAAAGCCACCACCTGAGTGCAGAATTCTATTAGGAACAGATGAATGCCAAGTTGGCTTTTTTAGTATACATAAATATGAGGAAAGAAATCAGAAGGCTCTGGATTAACAACCATCCCCAGCTGATGATGACCTTTCCCACTAAGTACACTGAAACAAGAGAAAATTATTTTCAACATAATATACCTAACCCGTCTCTCCCCTCAACCCACCCATGGTCTTTTGAACCACAGATCAGCAGTAGTTGAAGTGTATCTGTAAATATGCTCCCATCAGTTTGGTTTTTATCACGGTATGATCCAATTTGTTTCTCTGTAAAAGGCAGAGGGGTCAGGAAATAATTGTCACATTGGTGTCATATTGACATGCGGTGCAAATGACCGGAATCACTGTTCCTCTGACATGGAATTTGCCTTATCTCCTACCAAAGCCTATACTCACAATTGATAATACTAATAATTATAATGTTCACATTCAGATGCAACGCCTTTATATTTGCATGTTATATTTGATCCTTGGAAAACAATCAGTAAGTAAATAAATATCTTCTTCAGTTCTTTTTATTTTTTTGAGTATGTTTTTTATGTTTTTTTTAAATTAATATGAGGGTACAATATTTATATTACAGTGTTCCCATTTCAGGGTAAAGATCCTGAAGAACTGTGTAGAAGAACCCCTCACCAGGGTGTGTTATACGCCCCAACAATGTGCACGTTAGGTGAGATCCTGCCTCATTCTCTCCCTCCTTCTGCCAAATGCCCACACCCTGCTTCCCTCTACCCCTGAACTGGACAATATTAGTGTTTTATTAAACTTTACATCTTTTATATTTACCTGGATGGAGTGGAAATGCATTCTTCTTAGTAAAGTATGGCAAGAATGGAAAAATAAATATACAATGTACTCCATACATTGCAACCTAGTGTGCCTGTTATTAAGGTAATATGAAATCAATATATAAATAATTACATGCTCCTAAGAACCATTTCTCAAATATAGTCTAATCGTAAGACTAGTCAGTCCTATGTCAACATTAATCCAACCTTAGCACAAACATAGTAAAGCATTCACCACACAGTATGACATTGGGAGGTTCTAAGTACACCACTTTGCCCCAATATGGCCTAAGTAAGTGAGCATGCCCTCACACAATATCTTTTAGTGATATGGACCAACACACAGCTCCCCTTTAGGGCTGTTCTGACAACAAGCACTTTTCACATGTATGCACATGATGTCTGCCTCCTTTTTGCACAAGTCTTTAAAATGGGAGACTCTGTCCTACTCACATGGCAGGCTTCAGCTCAGTGCCTGACAGTAATACACAGCGGTAAAGACTGTGGAATCCAGCAGCACCTGTGGCTCAAAGGAGTAGGGCACTGGTTCTGTATATGGATGTGGTGGGTTCAAACCCAGTCCCGACCAAAAACTGCAAAAAAAAAAAAAGACTGTGGACTCCAGCCAGACTCCCCACCTTCATAGGCCCAGCTCTCACTCTTACTGAGTCATTCATCTTACTGAAACATAAGACTGTAAAGGCATCTATTGATATTTCATTGGATTGTTATAAAGATTAAATGAACAGATAGAAAATGCTGGCACCTAAGATGCGCTATATAAGATTCAGCTATGATTATCAGCAGATATGTAAAATAACTAGTCTTTGAGAAACAAGAAGAGGATCATATTTATCAGATTATATAATGTTCATTTCTCAGATTATCTTGTGTTTATGGATGTATTGTATTTTCATTATTTACACACACCAATCTATGAGTCATGAGTGTAAAAAAATCATTCATCAAAACAAGACATCTTTCCAGGATTGGTCACTTTCCAAACACTGAAGATGAGTCTGGAAAGAAGGGAAAGTAGGTATCTAGAAATGAATTTGGTATGACTTCTAACCTGAAGGAGGAGAAATAAGGACAAAGAATTCTATTGCAGTGCAGAGGAGGCAAACTAAAACATGTTCATGCTGATCATCACCTGTGAGGGCTTCTGTTTGTCACCTGCCCAGCATCTACTTCTATCAGCTGGTATTGGAAGCCTGATTTCATCGGGGAACCTCCCCTCTGCTCAGTCCCAATGCTTCACAGGGAGTTCACTGCAATGAGATTCAGCTGGGCTGGTGACTGGGTCTGGCTGATATGAGAATTCAATTCCCTCCACAATAGCACCTGGTTCAAGAGCGTACATGTGCCCAAGACAGGGCAAAGTTTCAATTCTGACACTTCTATGCACGTGTTGAAAGTAAAATCCTCTTTTTTTCCTTGGTCACGTTACAACTGTAAGGCTTTAAATATGCAGTGGAGCCATCCCTGGAGGGAAACTGGCCAAAGAGAAGCCAATACAACAGAAAATAAAGCAAAGGGACTGTGGTGGAGGAGAAAATAGAGATTGGGTCCTCGATATAGCTATGCCTGATTCACTGGTGGACTTTGTTTCCCCTGAGACAACGAAGTACTTTGTTTTACTTATTCCAAATGGGGTTTCTGCTGTTCTAAACTTGCAGAATGCAGAAGAAATAAGGAATGAAAAAATTCTAAATCTCAAACTATTTTATTCAGCCTTGATTAACATTACTCAAAAATGCCTAAAAACAAAACAAAGCAAAACCCCAAACCACAACACCCTCCATCAGTATTGTATTTCAACAGGACACAAAACCAGTAGAAGAAGCTCTCAAGGGCAAAAGCTTTAACGATTTAAGCAACAAAAATGTAGTATAGGATTATAACTCATAAGATAAGCTAAATATCTTTGAGTCCATAGATATTTACTCCATAGATAAATTAATAAGTGAGGGAGAAGAGACAAATCTCCCATTTTGAATAATTTTAATTAAATAGTGTAGATATTGTACCCTAATATGCGGGACCACAACACCCCATTTCATAAGTGTGGGACATACTGACTTCCTTCCAACGAGCACTTGCTGGAAGAGGGAACAAAGAATAGCTTGACATTGGAGAAATCACACAAACACTATGGCAGCCAGATGAGCAAGGTCCATGTCAAGAGTCATAGATCATGTTGACAGTATGTATCCTGATACAATGTGATGAAAATGGCACTTTCTTTCTGTGATATTCCTCCCACAAATGGGTACTTAATGATGTTATCAATATTGGTTTTTTAATAAAAACAAATGTACCATAAAAGTTCTTAATGTAAGGATTACATTACACCTGTACGGGGGGGGGTATTTGGAAACTCTACATTATCTGCTGAATTTCTTTGTAAATATAAAACTGTTCTAAAAGGAAGTCTGTTAATACAAGATTCCATGTACAATACCATCAAAATACTAAATACTTAGGAAGAAGTTTGAAAAAAGTCGTGTAAGACCTGGTGGACACTGATAAAATATTACTTATTTACACTTGCAAAATGTGAAAATTTTAAAGTAATTTTTACAAACAATAAATAGAAACACTGAGACAAAAACAAAACCAATGATTTCTGCTTCATTTAGGCAGTTTGCAAGTAAGTCATATCCAAAGACATCAGAATTGCATTTCAAGAATCCGATTGAAATGTTGGGAGGTAGAGAGAATATTGATCTATGTGTGGTTAACTTATGTTCATTCATAGTTCATTCAATAAAGATTTTTTTTTTTTTTTGCAGTTTTTGGTTGGGGCTGGGTTTGAACCTGCCACCTCCGGCACATGGGACAGGCACCCTACTCCATTGAGTCACAGGTGCCACCCTCAATAAAGATGTTTTTTAGCTTCTCTAAAAATTTATTGAAATAGAACTGTAAACAGATGGGATTGTATTATTTTCCTAAGATATACCAATTAATGTGTATTTGGGATGACAAAAGCAATTAAAAAATTCTAGAAAGACACAAGCTAATAACACTGAGTAAACTAGAGGTAAAATAGTTGAACACACCTAAAATACCAAGAGATCAAATTCATAAACAACAGAATTTGCACAAAGAAAACCCAGGACCATATGCCTTCTTAAAGCATTCTGCCCAATGCTTAAAGAAGAGTTCATACCCAAATCTTCCAAAAAATAGAAAAGGAGGAAACACCAACTCATTCTATGAGGTCCATATTATCCTTATACCAAAACCAGACAGAACCATCATAAAAATAGAATATTCTAAACCAATACCCATCATGAATGTAGGTAAAAAAAAAAAAAAAAAAATTCCTTGCCATAATACTAGCAGATTGAATCTGGCAAAATATAAAAAGAATTATATACGTATACCAAGTAGGATTTCATCCAGGAGTGCAAAATTGGTCAGAATACAAAATTCAGTCAATGTAATACATCATGTTAACACAATAAAAGGAAGAATATTAAATCTCAGGATCAGAATTTTAATAAACACAGAAAAGTTATGGGACAAATACAACTCCCATTCACATTTAAAATCTCAACCAACTAGGAACAGGGTTGCTTTGAGAAGAAGGGTTTCTTGCCTTGACTCTTTTGCAACTGACCTTGTCAATAGCTTTACCCAACAGCTGTAGCCTTTTTGCTTAATTATTTCATAAATGGCTAACACGACCCCGCAATTTGCAGATTCTTCCAGAACACCTAGAATCTATTTAACTCCCAAAGGGGAAATCTTAGATCCTAAGTTAATCAAGAGTACTCTCAAGCTTCTTGCTGTGTGAATGAATTAGAAGAGCATTTTGGCCAAGGAGAAATGAGCCAGGAGTTTCTAGGGAAGTTTGCTTCAGTCTTAAAAATGGACAAAAGACAGCACTGTGCCCCCTTTCATTGCCTCTGGACAGTGTTGTCTCCATGTGATATGTGGAACAGTCACAACTATGCCAGCACCATGGCAAAGCCAGCCCAGGAGGCAAAGTCAACATGCCAGGAATGGCAGAGCAAAAAGATGAAAAGAACTGGAGTCAGAGGTGGAATCCTCCTTGAGCCACTCAATCAGTATTGCTTAAACCAACCTCACAAAACTCATTATGAGATAACGAATGACCTTGTTTGTTTTTATTATAGAAAATTTCAAACATACAGGGTAGAGAGAATAGAATTGAGAGGCCGAATGAACTAATTTGCACTTTATTTCCCCGTCCTGTTCAGCACCCCCTTCACGTTGGCCTTGCAGAAATGGGCTGTTAAATAAATATCCTGCAGAAACAGAAATAAATGTCCTGTTAAATATCCTGCAGAAACAGGGGATTAGCCCAGAGTCACAGCAGACCCTTGTAAAACCACATTCCTATCCTTGGTTCCCCAAGTAACTGACCAACCCCCAACCCTGTAAATCTAATCTTTCAAAGATTCCACCTACTACCCTCACCCCTCAACTGAAAAGGTATAAAACCCCCATTTTTATGGGAAGAGGGAGGGTAATTAATGGGTCCACACCTACAGTGCATCTTGGAAGGGTACAGGTGAAACTTACTAAATGTAGAATATAAAGGTCTGAGCACAATAACTAAGAAAATGCCATGGAAGCTATGTTAACCAGTTGTTGTACTCATTGCCACCTGAAGAATGACTCGGACCTCACTTCAGGTATAAATCAGATGGTGATTTATTACACCTGTGCAGGAGGGTTGCTGCAAACGGCAAATGGCCCTGAAGAGAAAAGCAGGTTGTTTTTTATACCATTTTTGTGATATGTTGGCAGGCAAGCTGGCAAGGGCAGAAGCAGAACGTGGCCAGTTAGCTCAGGGTGTAGTTCGAGGTGGGATTACAGTCAGGGTGGGGCGGGGCTGGTTGGTTCAGGGGGTTACATCATGGCAGCTGGCATGGGGACAAACTTGGCTTTGGAAATTTTGCTTGAGTAAGCTTTCCACCATTGTTTAGCCATTGCTAAGGGGTTGGGGTAAGTTCTACCATTGTTTTACCTGTGGCTAGGAGTTTTTTTGGAACTCACGGAACTTCCTTGTTCTGAAACCTGTTCTCAGAATTAACCCAAGGGGGGGCGGGTTTGAGACATGCAAGGACTCAGGCTGAGACAGGGGCCCTCAGCGGTCCTTTTGCTGGGTGCTACACAGTTTGATAAAAATATTTCAAACTGTATATAAAACCAGCACATTGTACCTCATGATTGTATTATTGTACACAGCTGTGATTTAATTAAAAAAACATTATTTTTGTCATGCAGACATTGAGAATTTGGGATATGAATCCATCTTGGTGGGCTAGCCAATAAAGGACCCCATACCTAATTTGAACTAAGTGTGCTGGCGTTTTCTCTAAAATTGGAGAATTCATTTGAATTGGGTACAACAGTATAATGAAACACATTTCACCAATGCATCAATCTCAGCTTCACTGCCTGTCAGTATTCTAATTTTAAATTTTAATCTATCTTCACCTCCTTCCTTCCCCTAACACTGGATTATTTTGAAGTAAATCCCAGGCATATTTTTCCATTCATAAATACTTAACAATGTATCTCTATGGCTTGGCATCCACAGCACAGTGGTTACAGTGTCAGCCACATAAACCAAGGCTAGCAGTTTTGAACAAAGCCGGTGCAGCCAGGTGTTGTGGTGGGCACCTGTAGTTCCAGCTACTTGGTAGGCTGAGGCAAAAGAATCGCTTAAGCCCAAGAGTTTGACGTTGCTGTGAGCTGTGATGCCATAGCAATCTACCGAGGGTGACATACTGAGACCCTGTCTCAAAAATAAAAGAAAGAAAGGAAAAAGAATGTATTTCTAAAACATAATGCTTTGTTCCCTCACCCCCATCCCCGTAGGCAATCCAAAAACACAAAAGTGTTGCCTAGGGCTAGGAAATATTGAAGGGAAATTCAAGTGAATGGAAGTTTGTAAAAACTCTCGTTTCTTTTGGGGGGTAAAGTTTTTAAAACTGTTCTAATCCCTCATCCTGTTTTAGACCCCTCATCATTCTCATAGCTCTGAAGTTATTGATGGAATTACTGTTTTCTGTGGTATGCCCTCTCCCCCAACCTGAGCCACACATAGACAGGGACTTGGTCTGAATGTTGGCTACAGTCCCTGTTGACCCCTCAAAAATTATTTGCTGCATGCATCAATTAACTTGATCTCCAGACCACAAGCATCTCCCCCTCCTGACATTCCATGATGGCCTCACTCCTTGGTGTGGATGACAGGATTGCATTCCTCCCCCAGTGTAACTTGTCAGAATCACCTTGAACTGTGTAGATGAGCAACTAAATCAACTGTACCCCTAAATGTGACCAAAGCTCAAAGTGAGGAAAAATTGTATTCTTTTGGTTTCCTTTCTGAAATTACCAATGTCATCAAGGAGAGGGTGGAGATTTGGTGCCAGCTGGTTTTTATATCTCACGCTTTGCTAATATATTATTATTAATAATAATTATAGTATTATTATTCTAAGGCAGGGTATCAGGCTGGAATGTAATGGTAGGATCACAGCTCACTGTAACCTCAAAGTTCAGGTTCAAGCAATCCTACAAACTCAGCCTCCTGAGTCGGTGTGTGGGACTACCACCACACCAAACTAATTTTTCTGGAGTTAGGGGTCTCCCTATGTTGCCCAGGCCTGGTCTCAAACTCCTGCAATTAAGTAAGGGATCCTTCTGCTTAGGCCTCCCAAAGTGCTGAGATTACAGGCATGAGCCACTGTGCCTGGCCCCAACATAACTTTTGAATCAAAAGAGAACATCTTTTGAAGGCAACAATATCTGGGTAAAACTTTTAACTGAGTGTATTAAGACTAATGGTACTGGATATAGCAAAATCAAAAGTATCGTTGCAGATACCTACTTTGGGAAAGAGTTTACCAGCAGTCTCTGGCTTTGGCCTTTGCTGTTCCCCCAGCTGGCCTGCCCTTAGAAGTATGCTTTGTCATAGTTTTTTCAAATTCTTGTTGGTACTCTAGTTCCCCCTGTGCACTGCCACCACCATCACCAATGGCCCAAGGAAGCTCAACCCCATTCTTCAGCAAACACCCCTGGCCTGTGCCAGGTGGTCAAGGGAAGCTGGAGGGGCAGTGGACATACCGGAACAAGGCACGCACCAGGGCTGCGCATAATTCTGGCCCTAAGGAAGGAGTGGCGCCTCCAGCGTTTGGGATGGAAAGCCCCACCCTGCAGCCTGCCTCAAGGGACTGAAGGATTGGGGTGGTAGGAGGCAGGTGCGTTGGAGATCTTGGGACAATTGGGCTCCCGCAGGCCTGGGCCCTCTGTCCTTGCAGCCACCCCCCAGACTCCTCAGCCTGCTGCTTTGGTCTGGGGTTTTAGCCATACAGCTTGCACCCTGTCCTCACCAGGCCCTGGGCACCGGAACTGAGGGACAGCAATTTATTGGGTAGGGCAAGGTGATGATTGGGAGGAGGGGGCTAATTGGGCAGGATAAAGGGCTGATTGGGTGGGGCAGGGAGCTGATAGGGCATACCTGGCATGGATTGGGCAAGCCAAACAAGGCCTGTCTGGGCAATGTACATTGAAGCTTGGACAGAGTGGCACAGTGATTGGACAGTTCAGCTCTGGAGGAGCTGCATGGTCTTTAGGGAGTTTTAACCCCCCCCTGCCCCCACTTCGGTGTCCAGTGGTATCTCACTGTAGGTATTCGGAAGGGTTGGGCTTGGGGCCTCCAGCAAAGTTTGGGTCTACGCTTTGGGAGGGAAACAGAACTGGTCTCCCAGAGCCATGGGATTGGCTAGATCACGATGCCCTGCCTTCTCAGCCTGGGAGGCACTTCGCATATAACACCCAGACTGGGCGGCTACCTGGACAAGCTACCCTGCCGGCTTGTCCGCAGAATACGGAGCCTCTGCACGGCCACAGTGTGGAGATGCTCAGTGGCTGGGCAGATCTCTCAGCATTGAAGGAGAATCCTGAGTCACGAGGGAAAAGTGAAATTTTAAGTACGATGGCAAATACGAAAAATCTATGTGCAGTTTTAGGCTTTGAGAAAAGATTGTGAAGCCACAGTTTGGAAGAAAAGGTACTTTTGTGTGGTGGAAATACAGGTTTTTTTTTTTTTTTTTTTTTTTTTGAGGGGGTCTCAATCTGCTACACTAATCTAGAGTGCAGTGGCATCAGCCTAGCTCACAGCAACTTCAAACTCTTGTGCTCAAGCCATCCTCTTACCTCAGCCTCCCAAGTAGCTGGGACTACTGGCGCCCACTGTGACCACCTGTTAGGTACTTGCCCCAGAGAAAGCCCCTTTCTGACTGACTGAACAAGACTAGCTGGCTCACCCTTAAAGATACAGTTACTCACTGAAATTTTCAAACTTACAGCCTGCCCCTAATGGGTCTTTCCTCCAGAGCAGTAACTCCTTATTGGCTATTCTACCATCCCGTCACCATTCTAAGACTTCCCCTAACTGAACTTATATAAAGGGGTACACGCTCTCTTTCTCTCCTCTCTCTCCTTTTCTCTCTTAGTTGGTGCTGCTCTGCAGCATCCCTCCCTCACCAATAAAAACCTTTTATACAAGCCTTGGTGGTCTGTGAAATCTCTGCCGGTCGAGTGCCACCCTTTCGTCTGGCGTCAGAAGTGGGATCTAATTAGGAAACACTTCCAAGGGTAGCTTCCACCCTTTCCATGGGGTTTTAGCTCCTGGGGGCTCCCTATCCTCTTCTTGCAGACTGGGCGCTCATCACTGCATCGGCTTGTGTCCATCTGCCAACGCGCTCTCATCAGCACTCAACACCGGCCTCATCCAGGCTTGGTGAGTACCCCTATGGGAGTGAGTTTTCCCTATTTGTGGGCTGGGTTGCTTACATTCCTGGTGATTCACCCATTTCTCGAGGCTTGAGTTCCCTATTCCCATTGACCTTGTGTGGGCTCAGTGCCTGTGGTTCAAGCGGCTAAGGTGCCAGCCACATACACCTCAGCTGGCAGGTTCGAATACAGCCAGAGCTCGCCAAACAACAATGATGGCTGCAACCAAAAAATAGACTGGCGTTGTGGCGGGGACCTGTGGTCCCAGATACTTGGGAGGCAGAGGCAGGAGAATCACTTGAGCCCAGGAGCTGGAGGTTGCTGTGAGCTGTGATGCCACAGCACTGTATCTAGGGCGACAGCTTGAGGCTCTGTCTCAAAAAAAAAAAAAAAATTGATCTTGGGCGGCGCCTGTGGCTCAAGGAGTAGGGCGCCTGTCCCATATGCCGGAGGTGGTGGGTTCAAACCCAGCCCCGGCCAAAAAATATCACAAAAAAAAAAAAAAATGATCTTTGGCTCAGCGCCCACAGCTCAGTAGTTAGGGCACCAGCCACATACACCAGGGCTGGCAGGTTTAAACCCTGCCTGGGTCTGCTAAACAACAATAACAACAACAAAATAGTGGAGTGTTATGACGGGCTCCTGTATTCCCAGTTACTTGGGAGGCTGAGGCAAGAGAATCTCTTAAGCCCAAGAGTTGGAGGTTGCTGTGATGCCACTACACTCTACCAAGGGCAACATAGTGAGACTCTGTTTCAAAAAAAAAAAAAATATATATCTTCCCTGACTTTGTATGCAGAAAAAAAATATGAAAGCATAAGAAATGTCATAAAATTATCTCTAAAATGGGCAGCGCCTGTGGCTCAAGGAGTAGGGCGCCGGTCCCATACGCCGGAGGTGGTGGATTCAAACCCAGCCCCGGCCAAAAAAAAAAAAAAATATCTCTAAAAGACTGGTAATCCAAGACATTTTAGCAAAACCTACTAAAATTAATCTTGTCAACTGGCTGGATCAAAGATGTATAAATAATCTTTATAGTAAAATCAGCTACAAAGGAACAAAGAAAAAAATGTTTGTGTAGCAAGTAAGTGGAAGTACTGGAATTAATCATGTACCTGTCAACAGTATACTGGACTCATCACATCTGGACCTTTTTGGCATTAATCCCCTTTTTTGAAAATCACAGTCCCAGTGAGGAACCGACCCAAGCTTGCAGCCACATTTAACTGTGTCCAGAGTGTCAGCTCCCACATGTGCAGCCTGCCTTCCTCGTCCTGCCTTGCATGCACAAGTGATATGCATCCAGGTATTTAAAGGCAAAAGCTGGTCCATTCGTGTGGACTTTCTTATCCAGAGATGTCCTCTATGCTCTCTTGTTTTCCCTAACCTTGCTACTCACTCTTCAAAAGACTGAATTTAACTCCTCTCCCATTGAGTCTGGGCTGGCCTTAGTGACTGACTTATAAAGAACAGACTGGCATAGGTGACACCATGTGATTTCCTTACAATGGATTACAAAAGACCATGCTGCATGTGCCTGGTTCTAGTGGAACCCTGGCTCTCTGGATGGTCCTTTTCAGAACCCAAGCACAACTAAACCTAGCTTTGGCTCCACCTCAACCCAGGTGCCAGCTATGAGATGAAGAATCTGGAATGGGCCCAATGGCCTCGTACGTTCTAGTCCCAATGAGCTCTCCCACAACATAGAACGTTCTCATCCCTGCCTGCTCCTACCTTCTTTATCTCCCAGCTCAAGTCATCACCTCAGTTCCTGAAGCCATCACCAAAGTATTTGACTTACTGTGGGGGAAACTGACCCCATATATTTTTTTTTTTTTGAGACAGAGCCTCAAGCTGTCGCCCTAGATACAGTGCTGTGGCATCACAGCTCACAGCAACCTCCAGCTCCTGGGCTCAAGTGATTCTCCTGCCTCCACCTCCCAAGAAGCTGGGACTACATGCACCTGCCACAATACCCAGCTTTTTTTTGGTTGCAGCTGTCATTGTTGATTGGCGGGCCCTGGCTGGATTTGAACCCACCAGCTCAGGTGTGTGAGGCTGGCCCCTTAGCCACTTGAGCCACAGGTGCTGAGCCTTGACCCCTTATCTTTAGCATAAAATTTGCTTCCTACTTGAAAGAATCATGAGACTGGCGGGTAAGTTGTGTATATGCAGGATATCAGAACACTGCCCTCCAAGAGAAAATGTGTTTGTAAGGTGTGGCAGTAATATTATGGTAAAGATTCTCTAGATTCCAAAGATCTTTTTCTTTAGAGACAGTCTCTGTTCCCTTCAGTAGAGTGCTGTTCTGTCATAGCTCACAGCAATCTCCAGCTCTTGGGTTTAAGCCAATTCTCTTGCCTCAGCTTCCCGAGTAGCTGGGACTAGAGGCGCCCGCCACAACACCTGGCTATTTTTTTTTTTTTTGCAGTTTGGCTGGGGCCGGGTTTGAAACTGCCACTCTTGGTATATGGGGCCAGTGCCATACTCACTGAGCTACAGGCACTGCCCCCCAAAAATCTTTTGATGCTGGAGGCAGAGGTTGGCTCAAAGTCTGTGGTTTTGAAAAAACAAAAGTGGAGACATTATATCTGACCATTTTCATATCCTCCCTAATCAGTGCTAATGTCAGGCAAGTAGCTTTTTTTTTTTTTTTTTTTTTAAGAGTTTCACTTTGTCACCCTTGGCAGAGTGCCTCTGGTCACAGCTCACAGTAACCTCAAACTCTTGGGCTTCAGAGATTCTCTAGCCTCAGCCTCTCAAGTAGGTGGGATTATAGCCGCTCACAATGGTCCACTATGTTTTTGAGACAGGGCCTTGCTCTGGCTCAGGCTGGTCTTGAACTTGTGAACTCAGGCAATCCGCCAGCCTCAGCCTCCCAATTGCTGAGATTACAGACGTGAGCCACCACGCCAGTGGGGAAGCAGCTTTTCTCTACTTCTTCCTGTTTTATACTAATAAATATGGACCTGAGGTTTACTTGGGAGGGCTCCTCCCAGAGTTCCTCAGTCCCCCCAGCACAGACTGTGTCAAGCCCCTTCATTCCTTGCGCCAAGACTCCCTCATCTGGTGACCCCTAACCCCTTCAACTTACCCCTTCTAGGATTGAGAATCATGGCATAAAAGATTACCAAGTTCTGATCTCAAAGGTGCTACTCTTTGATTCATTCTTGAGGGGTGATATTGTAGAGTTCTGAACAGAATAAGTGACTGTGATATGCCACTAACACATCCCTGGGCAAGTTCAATACAGATATTTTACTCTCTGAATCATTGAAACAGGGGCTCTATTAGGTGTTTAAGGTTTTTAAAACAATGTAGCTACAAGAAGGGAGGAGTTTAAAACAAAGAAACAATATAGCAGCCACAATCTCTATGGTCAGTATGTGAAAAGTTACACTACTGTCAGTCTTCGGGCATTTGGGCTCAAGGAGTCTACTTTGGTCATGTCACCAAAAGCTGTTGACTTCTGCGGTGAAAGGAGATGCCCTCAGCTTAGAAGGCATGACCCCAAGGACTCTTAAGGAGCTATGCAGAGCAGCACTCAACATCTGTTGAATCTAAGTATTTTTTGTCCAGCTTTAAGAGGGTGTTTTTAAGTGTCATGCAGAACTCAATATATGTGCAGCTGTGGAGGGACTGAATGGGCATGTGCTGTACAGGTTGTGTGACTTGGAGAATATTTAATATGGGTATCTTACCTTAATGCTGCCAATGTACTGTTGTTTAACTTCCTGGCTGGCACCTGGCCAGAGCCATTACCTCCTTGGTAGGGGTCTTAGGAAAAATGGAAACAAAATAAATGTATATTCCCAGAAAGCAACACATACTTGCCTGGACTTTCTAGTCCTCTGGGTTCTTCAAGGATTCCCTTCTCTATACAAACTGTATCATAATACCCTAAAGAGTGGAATGAACTGGTCATCCCAACAAAGGTAGAACTTTAGGCCCAAGGTACTGCAGCCTTGCACAGAATTTGCTAAAAATATCTGGCAATTTTCCTTTTTATATATATATATATATATTTTTTTTTGGTTTTTGGCCGGAGCTGGGTTTGAACCCACCACCTCCGGCATATGGGACCGGCCCCCTACTCCTTGAGCCACAGGCGCTGCCCAATATTGCTTTTTTTAGACAGAGTCTCACTATGTTGCCCTTGATAGAATGCTGTGGTGTCACAGCTCACAGCAACCTCCAACTCTTAAGCTTAAGCGATTCTCTTGCCTGAGCCTCCCAAGTATCTGTGACTACAGGCACCCACAACACCCAGCTATTTTTTGTTGTAGTTATACTTGTTTAGCAGCCCTGGTGTATGTGTCCGGTGCCCTTATCACTGAGCTACAGGCACTGAGCTGGTTGCTTTAATTAAAAAAATTATATAATTTTTTTCTTTGTGTTTGAGAAGTGTTATTTTAAATATGAAAACATTACCGTAAGAATATTTAAGTAGATGAAGGAAAGAAATCCTTTTTTTTTTTTTTTTTTGAGTATGAAGCTGTCACCCTGAGTAGAGTGCCGTGGTGTCATAGTTCACAGCAACCTCCAACTCACGTTCAAGTGATCCTCTTGCCTCAGGTTTTCTATTTTTAGTAGATATAGGGTCTCACTTTTTTGCTCAGGCTAGTCTCAAACCTGTGAGCTCAAGTAATCCACCCACCTCAGCCTCCCACAGCACTCGGGTTACAGGAGTGAGCCACCATTCCTGGTCAAGGAAAGAAATTCTATACAGAAATATATAGTTTAACCACATTCTTTTTAAAGTCCTAGGCCACATACTCAAATTTTTACTGTGGATACAAAATCAGTGGACAGATTATTAAGTACCTGTCTTTTTAAATTCATAAGCATTTTTGGCTGGGTGGGGTGGCTCATGTCTGTAATCCTAGCATTCTGGGAGGCTGAGGTGGGTGGATTGCTTGAGCTCACAAGTTTGAGACCAGCCCGAGCAAGAGTGAGACTTTGTCTCTACTAAAAAGGAAAAACTGACACAACAGGATCACGTGAGCCAAACAGTTTGAAGTTGCTGTGAGTTATAATGCAGGGCACTATTCCAAGGGTGACAAAGTGAGACTCTGTCTCAAAAAAAAAAAAAAAAAATTACAAGCATTTTCAGATTTTACTAATATAACTTTTATTTTTATCATTATTTTTTGAGACAGAGTCTCACTATGTTGCCCTTGGTAGAGTGCTGTGGTATTATAGCTCATAGCAACCTCAAACTCCTGGGCTTAAGTGATTCTTTTGCCTCCCAAGTAGCTGGGACTACAGGCACCAGCCACAATGCCTGGCTATTTTTTGTTGTTATTGCAGTTGTCATTGTTTACCTGGCCGGGCAGGTTTGAACCTTCCAACTTGGGTGCTTGTGGCCGGTGCTCTAGCCACTAGCGCCACCTTTTTTCTTGTTGCACTTGTCATTGTTGTCTAGCTGGCCCAGGCTGGGTTCGAACCCACCTGCCTCAGTGTATGTGGCCAGCTGGCCACCCACGGAGCAACGGGCACTGCCACTAATATAATTTTTAAGGACTAAATGAATGAGCAAACAGTAGCACATCAACTGATTGAAAAATTAAATCTTTTTCCCAAACATTGACAACTCCTCATTTTCTTTACTCTAATTAAAAGAATGGTGGTGTCCCCAGTGGTTCTTTGGTTTGGGGAATGTCCTCCCTCTGCTTCTTTCACATTCAGTCCCAATTCCCAACCATCCAAATGCATGTTCTATTGCAGAATCAAGTTGAAAAGGCACTGTCTCTTCAACTGGCCTAAGAGCTATGACGTAGGCTGTTTCTTCTTCCACTTTGTCCTATTGTGGGTTTTCTGGTGCCAAATAAGGTGTGAGCTCTGGGTGAATGCCTTTCCACACTGGTGGCAGACATATGGGCGCTCCCCAGTGTGAGTCCTCTGATGCCGAATGAGGTGGGAGCTCTGGCGGAAGGCTTTTCCACAGTCCTGACATGGGTAGGGCTTAGCTCCAGTGTGAGTTCTCAGGTGCTGGGAGATGGCTGAGCGATCATTGAAGTTCCTCCCACACTCTTGACATTCAAATGGTCTCTCTCCAGAATGAACTCTCTGATGCTGAGTGACAGGAATGATCCCCAAGGAATAATAACCAGTCCTAGTTCTCAGCCCACAGAAGGGGAAACCGCAACTTGGAGTCCCTAAGGCAGATCAGCCCTAGGACAGGGAAAGGGAGGGTTTGGCCTTACCCACAGAGACCAGGTGCCCGAATGTCTCCAGCATCACATATGGTACTCAGTCCTTTGTGTTGGGCCCAGCAGCCCCCACTCCTCCTGGGTAAAGTCCACAGCAACATCCTGGAAAGTCACTCTCTCCTGTGAAGTCACATGTGTTGTCTGCTCAGGAGGGTTCCTAATGGGGGCAGAAGAAAAGCTGGCTGAGTATTCCTACAAACCCCACTGTGATAGGGACTCTCCTGCTTTGGGGATTTGTTTTGATACTCACTTGTGGCTAAAGAGGTCTACTGGGTCCTTTCTCCAGGAACCAAAGCTCCTACTTCACAAAGAGCCCCAAGTATATGCAAGCTATTCCCTTTTATCCACATCTGTATCTACCCTGCCCTGGGTTGACAACTTCCCACTGCAGAGCCTTCTCCTTGTATGAATTCTACCTCCCCACTTGAGCTAGAGTAGGACGGTCTCTCTGGCTGTGCTATGATTGGTCCTATCTGGGAAGATGAGATCTCCTCCACTTTGCTTTGCTTGGACGAGAGGCACCTTGCCCATATGGGACATAGCCTTCCTGAGAAGAAATGAGAGAAAGCAGAGCCATGAGACTGGAGATAGTCAGAGATTCTTTCCATCACCTGGAAGCACCTGGATGCAGCCTTGCCTTAAGCCTAATCCAGAATACATGAAAGCCAATAAATTTACTTCTATGCTTGAGTCAGTATCAGTCACTTGCAAATAATTCTGACCAATGCCACATATACACCCTTACCCTGATGGTCAGCAAGACAGGACCTACCTGTGTTACCCAGACCCTAGCTCTGGGTTATTCAGAAGCAAATCCCAGAAATGCATTTCTGAAGGATGAGGGCTCTTACTCTAACTGGGATATAAATGTCCACACACCCCTGGCCTGAAGTTGTTCTATCTCTCAAGTCTATGGAAACATTTGGTCAGTCCTCTCCCTTGTCTCATGCCTCAACTCCCAGGTCACCATGCACTCTCTCTAGTGATGCCACTGTGGCTAGAGGGCAGGGATTCTCTTCAGATTCAGGTCGCTTCAGAGTCCAGCACAGACCTAAGAGCTGAGATTTGGAATGGCTCAACCTGTGGAAAGCCTCAAGTGTGGGCCTGCTTCACAAGGGATGCTGGGACCAGAAGAGGGTGATTTTCCCCACTCACCTCAGGCAGGGCCATCTCTGGCTGGATGGCTGTAGCCTTCTGCTGCTTCTTTTCCTGCTGGGCAGGGACTTTGAGACAGCAGGTGGGGTCCTGTGAAGGCTGGGCAGGTGGTGCTGGGAGGACATCAGTAGGTGTGGTCATCCTCCAGAAGGGCAAGCGCAGCCTATCTCTGCTATCGCATACCAGCATTCTGCCACACCCTGTGATGTCCCTGGTCCTGCCTTCTCTTCTCCTAGGCTCAGCCCCTCTACTCTCAACCCTCCAGTCTTTTCAAGGTACTTGTCTTCCCACATCTGGATGGGTACAAGATGCTTTACTCTGCACAGGCCACAGGGAGCAGTGCTCCCACTGCTGAGACTCCTGGTCCCACTCTTTCCCTGGGAAATAAGTCATACCAGACTTATGATATCTAGAACTGTGAGCTAACAAATATGCTCATCTGAGCCACCTAGTTTGCAGCAGTTTATTACACCAGCAATAAGAAACTAAATATAGGTTCTGGCTGGGGCGCAGTGGCTCATGCCTATAATCCTAGCACTCTGGAAGGCCAAGGTGGGTGGATTGCCTGAGCTCATAAGTTTGAGACTAGCCTGAGCCAGAGCAAGACCCCATCTCTAAAAGTAGCTGGGTGTTGTGACGGGTGCCTGCAGTCCCAGCTACTTGGGAGACTCAGAAAAGAGAATCACTTGTGCCCAAGAGTTTGAGGTTGCTGTGAAATATGATGCCACGGCACACTACCTAGGGTGACATAGTGAGACTCGGTCACAAAAAAAATAAATAAATAAAAAAGCAGGATAGAACATTACATTATTCAATGTATTTCTCTCTAGCATAAGTTTCTTTCTTTGTTGAGGCAGAGTCTCACTTAGTTGCCCTGGCATCATAGCTTACAGCAGCCTCAAAGTCTTGGGCTCAAGCAGTCCATTTGCCTCAGCCTCCTAGGCCCATGGGGCCTAGCTATTTTTAGAGATGGGGGTCTCGTTTTTCCTCAGGCTGGTCTCAAACTCCTGAGTGCAAACAATCCACCTGTCTTGTCCAGGTGAGACTCTGTATCAAAAAAAAAAAAAAAAAGAGAAAGAAAGAAATACAGCTACCAAGGAGACAGCTGTGGAGTTCCTGATATCCAAGTCAGTGAGTTCATCCTGGGACTATCAGTGAGTTTCATCCTGGGACTATCTTGGGCCCCAGCCCCGACAAGATGGCTGCCTCATGCCTTCTGTGAAGCTAAGCCCCCATTTCTAGCATCCAAGCCCTCCACCCTGCCCATGTGGGCACTCCTTTCTTCCATCACTCCTGCCACCTCATGGACTTCCCCAGCGTTCAGGACATGTACCAATCTTGACACAAACTTCATCAACTTTCTTCCACCTTAGAAAACAGGCCAATCTGGTCCCATGACCCCTCAACCATGGCTCCTGCTTGTGATCTTCTTTACATGGCACCACACATTTTGCAAGCTTGTATCATACTGGCTCCACTTGCAACATCAAGGGGTACCTGATGTAACCTAGCCTGGCCAGTGATTGAATCTGGGATGAACACAGCCCACAACCAAACAATCAGAGCCAACAGGCTTGGGAATGTTTGGGAAAGAGAAATTACACAATGGGAGGACCTGCAGAGAGATAGACTGCCTGTGGGTGAAGCCAACCAAGGGCAAAAAAAGTGACATATGGGAGAGAAGATGAGTTCTGAGGACACTATGAGCTCCTGGGTTCAGCTGTGTCTGATGCTACGTCATCCAAGAAGTTTTTCAATAAACTTTCCTCCTCCCTGAGCCATTCTACGAAAGTGTTTTGTGGCAGTCACACCGAAGAGTCCCAAGTGATGTGATCATCACTAAGAGAGGGATTCTGAGGGTTTCCTGGAAGACTTCTGTTTTCTGTGATATTAATTGATTCCATCCATCTGTGAGGTTAAACACAGGATGAACTCACTGACTTGGATATCAGGAACTCCACAGCTGTCTCCTTGGTAGCTGTATTTCTTTCTTTCTCTTTTTTTTTTTTTTTTTTTTTTTGATACAGAGTCTCACCTGGACAAGACAGGTGGATTGTTTGCACTCAGGAGTTTGAGACCAGCCTGAGGAAAAACGAGACCCCCATCTCTAAAAATAGCTAGGCCCCATGGGCCTAGGAGGCTGAGGCAAATGGACTGCTTGAGCCCAAGACTTTGAGGCTGCTGTAAGCTATGATGCCAGGGCAACTAAGTGAGACTCTGCCTCAACAAAGAAAGAAACTTATGCTAGAGAGAAATACATTGAATAATGTAATGTTCTATCCTGCTTTTTTATTTATTTATTTTTTTTGTGACCGAGTCTCACTATGTCACCCTAGGTAGTGTGCCGTGGCATCATATTTCACAGCAACCTCAAACTCTTGGGCACGAGTGATTCTCTTTTCTGAGTCTCCCAAGTAGCTGGGACTGCAGGCACCCGTCACAACACCCAGCTACTTTTAGAGATGGGGTCTTGCTCTGGCTCAGGCTAGTCTCGAACTTATGAGCTCAGGCAATCCACCCACCTTGGCCTTCCAGAGTGCTAGGATTATAGGCATGAGCCACTGCGCCCCAGCCAGAACCTATATTTAGTTTCTTATTGCTGGTGTAATAAACTGCTGCAAACTAGGTGGCTCAGATGAGCATATTTGTTAGTTCACAGTTCTAGATATCATAAGTCTGGTATGATATGTACCTCACTGGGCTAATATCAATGTGTCAGTAGGGCTGTTCCACTGACTCACCTTCCTCCTCAGATATCCAAGTTGCATCCTCCACCAAGGCTGCCACATTTTTGCAGTCCTTTGGGTGCTGTGATTCCACCAACATCCGGAGTTTCCCAGGTAGTGCACCCAGGAACTGCTCTAGCACCAGCACTCCAGCATCTGCTCCTTGGAGTGAACGTCAGGCTCCAGCCACTGGTGACACAGTTCACGAAGGTAGGTGAGGGCTTCTCGGGGACCTACCACATTCCCATAATGAAATTGCCAAAATTTCTGACGAGCAGCCTCAGGATCAGCTGGATGCTGCCCAGCAGTTATACCAGCTCCTTGAGAATGTCAAGACTCAGGACCCCATCTTCAGCATGGACAGCGCAAATCTGGGCATTCCAGGCACCAGCTACCTCCTGGTTCAGTGTGAGGACCTCAACAACCTCAATGTTCATCAGGGGATTCTCAGCAGGAAGAGGATCCAGCTGAATTTTGATTTGAGGCCCAAGATATTCTTCAGGTTAAGAACAGAACAAGACAAATGGTCAAAAAGCATATGGGAAGATGCTCAGTATCATTACCCATCAGAAGACTGCAAATCAAAATCATCATAACATATACTTTATAACTACAATGACGGTTTTTATCAAAGATGGATCGTAACAAGTAAGAATATGGAAAAACTGCTACACCTACAAACTCCTGGTGGCAATACAGAATGCTGTACCACTTTGCAAAATACTTTGGTAAAACCTCAAAAACGTAAATATAAAGTTACATATAACCCCCCAACTCTCCATCTAGTAAATATTCCTAAAAGAACTATTTCTTATAGAACTGAAAGCATATGCTTACAAAAACCTGTCTCAGAATGCAGTATTATTCATAACAGGACATCTGTGTTATTTCCCCTTTTTGGCTGTCAACTGACGACCATATAAAGAAATTGTGATCCCCTTGTACAACGAAGTATCTGGCAACAAGAAAAAATCAACTGATAGGCTCAGCGCCTGTAGCTCAAGCAGCTAAGATGGCAGCCACATACACCAGAACTGTTTGAATCCAGCCTGAGCCCACCAAACAACAATGACAACTACAACCAAAAAATAGCTGGGCATTGAGGCAGGTGCCTATAATTCCAGCTACTTGGGAGGCTGACACAAGAGAATCACTTAAGTGCAAGAGTTGGAGGTTGCTGTGAGCTGTGACGCCACAGCACTCTATCCAGGGCAACTGCTTGAGACTGTCTCAAAAAAAAAAAAAAATCAACTGATACATGCCACAACACAGATGAACTTTGAAAGCATCATGCTAAAGTGAAAGAAATCGGATATAAAAGGCCACATTATTACATTTATATGAAATAGCAAAATCCATACAGACAAAAACTTGATTGGTGATTGCCAGGAGATGGAAGAATTGAGGGAATAGAAAGGGGATTGCTAACTGACATGGGTTCCCTGCCATGGTGATTAAAATGTTTTGCAGTTAGATAGTGGTGATGGTTCCAGAACCTTGTGAAAATAGTTTTAAAATCCCTGAATTATACACTTTAGGAGTAAACCTTGGCTGAGTGCCCATAGCAAAGTGGTTATGGCACCAGCCACATGCACGGAGGGTGGTGGGTTCGAATCTGACCTGGGACAGCTAAAAAATAATGACAACTGCAACAAAAATATAGCCGGGCATTGTGGTGGCCACCTGTAGTCCCAGCAACTTAAGAGGCTGAGGCAAGAGACTCGTTTAAGCCCAAGAGTTAAAGGTTGCTGTGAGCAGGTTGCTGTGAGCTGTGACACCACAGCACTCTACCAAGGGTGACATAGTAAGACTGTCTCAAATAAAACAAACAAAAAAGTAAACCTTCCGGTGAGTTACCAATTTATACAGCACTTTATTTCTTTTTTAATTACTAAAACCCTTAGTAATTTCTTTTTTTTCTTTTTCTTTTTTTTTTTTTTTTTGAGACAGAGTCTCACTATGTTTCCCTCGGTACAGTGCTATGGTATCACAGCTCATAGCAACCTCCAACTCTTGGGCTGAAGCGATTCTCTTGCCTTAGCCTCCCAAGTAGCTAGGATCACAAGTGCTCACCACGACGCTTGGCTATTTTCTTTTTCCTTATTATTGTAGTTGTCATCATTGTTGTTTGGCAGGCCTGGGCTGGATTTGAACCCACTAGCTCCACTGTATGTGGACACTAGAGCAACAAGCGCCAAGGTGAGGAAGTGTTCTTCTTTTTTCTATAAAATGTCTGCCTCAAAAGTTTAGTCTGTTTTCCTTCATATTCAGATAAAGGTTAAAGACAATTCAGCCCTTGCATTTAGCCCTGGGTGCCAACACTGGATGCCAGAGAGTGTTTGTTCCCTAGACAAGAGGCTCACATTTTATACAGGTCTTATAAGACAAATATGGGAGGTGAGAGTAAAACAAACTAGTAAAGATCTTTTTTACTACATTTATACACTTATGTTACCGAACCTTTAGGTAGGGCTTATGTTCTGTATGATATAAAAAATAGGATAAGTTTCGGCTCCTGTAACTCAGTGAGTAGGGTGCCGGCCACATACATTGAGGCTGTTGGGTTAGAGCCCAGCTTGGGCCTGCTACACAACAATGACAACTGCAACCAAAAAATAGCAGGGCATTATGGTGGGCACCTGAAGTCCCAGCTACTCAGGAGGCTGAGGCAAGAGAATCACTTAAGCCCAAGAGTTTGAGGTTGTTGTGAGCCATGATGCCACAGCACACTACCTAGGGTGACATAGTGAGACTCGGTCTCAAAAAAAAAAAAAAAACAAAAAAAAAAACAAGATAAAACATTACCTTTACATTATTCAAAATGTTTCTTTCTATCATAAGTTTCTTTCTTTTTTGAGGCAGTCTCACTTAGTCACCCTAGCATCATAGCTTATAGCAACCTCAAACTCTTGGGCTCAAGCAGTCCACTTGCCTCAGCCTCCCCGGCGCACAGGGCCTGGCTATTTATTGAGACCAGGGTCTTGCTTTTCCTCAGGCTGGTCTCGAACTCCTGAGCTCAAGCAATCCACCTGTCTTGTCCAGGGTAAATTTATTTGTTCTATTAAATAAAGTGAGGGCTAAGGCAGTTAATTTGCCTGAAGAGATTCAATTCAGAACATCTCCACTCATAAGAGTCCTCTTATGCTGAAAACAATGAGGACTCCTACTAAAGGGGTTCCCACTTTGTCATTCTCTGGGCACCCTGCTAGTGACTTCTATAACACCTGAAGCATTCCCAACACTGATTACATTCTTAGGCTATTTTAGTATGACTTCTATGATGCTGAGTAGGAGAGCTATGCATACAACTTTTCCCACAGCAATTGCATGTTATCATCATTTCAGAATTCTCAGACAGAATCACTGCCTGTTAAGAACTTTTACAGTATGAATTCTCTCAAGTCTGTGTTATACCAGAATCTTTCCTGATGTGATATTACTGAGATTTTTTTTCCCTGTGTGAGTTCTCAGATGCTAAAAAACTCATGAAAAGAACTTCATTCATAGTCTTTGAAGGTTAATCTCCCATGTGAGTCTTTCCTTAAAGGACAAGCTGAGCTGAAAGTGGCCTTTATTCCATTCTGTTTGTAGATGAGTTGTCTTTTCTGTCAAACAAGTGTATTCCACTCATTTCCTACATTATCTATGTATCTATCTATATCTATATATCTATATCTATATCTATATATATATATGTTAACTCTATGGTCTATGTGATTCTGTTGGGCTACATGAAGGATGGAATCTACAGAGGCATCTCTCTCCCAATTAAACTACTTCCTTCCTTAAATTATTTTTTTGCAAAAATTTAGATTTGAAAAGAATGCCATATTCTTATTTTTAGAGCTCATTTCCTACTAAATGACTTGACACGTAAAAAGTGTTAAATTCTTGTAGGATTTCCTATAAGCATAACCTTCATTAATAGTCCCTTCCCTGCCTTGCTTCCCTAATGACTAAATCTAGTTTATATTTCAAGTATTCTACCCAATAGCCACACAGAGCAATGCCTTCTTGGGATGAACACT
Organism: Nycticebus coucang; assembly: GCF_027406575.1. Taxonomy (NCBI): domain Eukaryota; kingdom Metazoa; phylum Chordata; class Mammalia; order Primates; family Lorisidae; genus Nycticebus; species Nycticebus coucang. The sequence continues at coordinate 443,245 of NW_026515576.1, read as the reverse complement.
AACTGAAAGCTGAAGTGTGACTGCCATAAAATTTACTTCAGCACATTTTTTACCTTCACAGCATCACTACCCATTCAGTGTTTTCTTGAGAATATGGCATTTATCGAGTTTTCTTTGTACTTCAACAACCAGGGCCTAGGCTGTCATTCTTGTGAACACAGAAAGCTAGAAAAGTACACAAGTTGAGTTGCCAAAAAGGCCCACCTTTGAATTCACTGTCCATTAATGAGGGATAGCCATGCTAGTGGTAGGATGAAGAGACCTCTGTGAGGGATAAATGTCTCAGCCAACAATAAAGGCTGCCATTCCAAACACATTTTTATGTGCTGACTGGATCTCCTTCTGAGGTCAAATGGGTGCACTCAACTGGCTTTGCAAACCTCTTTTTTATTATTATTATTATTTTTAGAAGTATAGAGCTTTTAATTATTTATTTTTTAGAGACAGAGTCTCACTGTGTCGCCCTGAGTAGAGCACTGTCATGTCATAGTTCACAACAATCTCCTGCTCTTGGGCTTAGGTGATTCTCTTGCCTCAGCCACCTGAGTAGCTGGGACTACAGGCACCGCCATAATGCCCGGCTATGAGACAGAGTTTCACTTTCTTGTCCTCTGTAGAGTACCACGGCATCACAGCTCACAGCAACCTCCAGCACTTGGGCTTAGCTGATTCTCTTGCCTCATCCTCCGGAGTAGCTGGGACTACAGGCACCCACTACAACACCTACCTATTTTTTTGTTGTTGCAGTTTGGCCAGGACTGGTTTGAACCCGCCAACCTTGGTATATGGGCTGGTGCCCTACTCACTGAGCCACAGGCGCCGTCCTGCAAACCTCTTTAGCTGTCTCTTACTTCCTTCTCATGCAAACTCTTTATTAACAGAACCAGTCAAGACATGGGATAGTTCAAAATCAAGGCAAAAGCTGTGACTTTGTAGTGTTATGTAAACAGTTTGTTTAAAATTATTTAAACATTAAAAAGTAGACTGGGCACCTATAGCTCAATGGTTAGAATGTCAGCCCTGTGCAGCAAGAGTGGCAGGCTTGAACCAGGCAGGCAAGGGCCTGCCAAACAAATAAACAAAAACCCCAAAGACAAGAAAAAAAAAAAAAAAACCTGTACTTTTACCCCTTGAAAAAGTCCATGCGTTTACCAGCTCTCCTTGGTTCATGCCAAAAATTCAGAAGTAAATTTTCTCCCTTATCACATTTTAAAAATACGATAATGACATATAAGAAAGAATGTAAAGATGGTCTTCTATATCCATGGGTTCTGTATTTGTTGATTCAAACTACTGTGGACTGAATGTATTGGGGGAAATCAATGGATGGTTGTGTCCATACTAAACATTTCCAGAATCTTCCCCTTGTTAATATTCCCCAAACAACACAGTATTAACAACTACTTTACTTATCATTTACATTGTATTAAGCATTATGAGTGATGATTTGAGATTGATTTAAACCATATGAGAGGCTGTGCATAAGTTATATGTCAATACTAAACCATTTCATATAAGTGACTTGAACATCTGTGGATTTTGGTATCTTGTGTGAAGGTTGGTCCTGGAACTAATCCCACATCGATATTGGGGGACCACTGTATGTAGTAAGTACATGTTATAAATAATCACAGGAACTCAGTCTTCCTTTCACTTATGAAGAATTCTTGGCTGCTATTCCTTCACCATCCTCAACCAATTACTCACCTACCCCCACTGAGTCCACTCATGAATCACCCACACTTGCTTCTCCCTAAACCTGCTCTTACTCTCAAGCCTGGTACTAGGACCTCTCTCTTAGGTGCTACTGTGGCCCTCCTGCCCCATGCCCTTATCACCAAGGTGTTAATAGTACCAAGATGTTACAGGTGTTTCTTATAATTGCTGAGTGTTTCCAAGCTTAGCCCTTGCTTCTCCTTTCCTTAAAGGCGTATGGTCTACTACAGTGCTGTACCTCAGTTCTTTCTTCACAAGCTACCCAGAGGGAGCCGTGAAAAGGTACGTCTCAACCCCTCTCAAGAATGCAAAGCAGTCCCCTCACAGCCAATGAGACTTTGACTATACCAAACCACATGCCCCTCTTTATACTTGTTATCTACTCCTGCCCCACTGGGCAACTTACTGTTCTTCAGAAAGCCAAGCTCTTTCCCATCTCATGGTCACTACAAATGACGTCTCCAAGTCTGGAAGCTCTTTTCACCAACACTCTTGCATGTTGGCACACTTATTTTCCCTTATTGGCTTAAATCTCACCCCTGCAGAGTCTCTCTTCCCTAATTTCTCATAGCTCTCCCCTTTCCACTGAGTTCTTTTACTTTTCAGTACTTACTACAACTTATTCTATCTGTGCTATTGGCTTACAAACAGCCATCAAATTGATTATGAACTGTATGGTGGCAGGGTTTAAGTTAAGGCTTTAGTTTCTCATACAAGTGTTTAGTATACTGCATGGGACAGAAAGAGACTCTCTGTAAATATTTGGGAGGTGAAAGAAGGAAAGGAGAGGAAGTAAAACATCTAACAAATAACTCTGTGACAAAGCAGAGATTAACTGGGCACCCATCATCTCAGGCACAGAATACAAGAGCTCCCTAACCTCACACAACTTCCCCTCACACAGCCTATAACTCTGAGACACCAACCCTCAATCTGTCACCTGTGAAGCCACCTTTCCCCTTTGTATAGAACCATAGGCACGCACAGTGTCCCACAGAGCAGCTAGATTTAGGGAACTATATCCAGAAGTACATGACCTGGAGGTTTCCCATGCAGGATATGGGACTTAAGCTCTAGGGAGGATGAGACACTAACTTGTCCCATCCAGAGTAATCTAGAACCATAAAGACCAGAAGGGAAATTAGGAGTCTAGATGATCAAGGTTGAAACCAATGGGCAGACAGACACAAAGTGCTTGCATTGCAGGGTACCTTGCAGAGGACATATAGTTCGGTTACCTGTGCCAATGGGTAGAAACATTTTCAGTGAAGAGAAGAGAAAGGCCTCTGAATGTGGAGAAGAAAAAAACAAACAAAAAAAAAAAAAACATCGAGATGTCAAGCTAAAACATGGAAAAACCTGAAATAGAGTTGAGAAAAAGAGGAAAAGGAGTCACAGAGACCACACACCCACTATTCTGTGGTGAACAGTTCATCATCAAAAATGGGGGCCAGATACAGATTTCAAATACAGATTTCACATAGTAACCATAAGTGGGTAATTACAGTGGTATTTAAATCAGAGCACAGAGAACAAAGAGAAAGCAAAGCATGCAGTGTGCTTTCTAGCCAGCACACCTTGATGATAGAAAAGCTAAAAAAGATAGCAAAGAAAAACCCACCTCCCTAAAGTAATTTATCAGCATTGACATGAAAAAAAAAAAAAAGTCAACAGACTCCAGCTACACATTACACTAAGGGTACTTCTATGTCTATTATGTCCCCATGCTAACTGCTTAAAGGAAAAAAATATCCCTATGACCACCATGGTAGGTTCTGGGTGGGAAACTGGGGATATTACTGATTTCATTCATTAGAAAAGACTAGATGACTATTTCTTCATCCAGATAAAAATTGTTTTGAATCAAAGCAGAATCCAGTGTCATGCGCATGAAAATATGGAAATCAGACATCCACTCTTCACACTCTCAGCTTCACAATGCTTTGGAAGTTCATGTGAATGCAATTACATAACTTCTTCCAAAAAGTAAAAACAATTAACATCCAATGAACAAAGAACATAGACAGTAAACAGTGCTGAAAGAACTTGTACCCCACAACAAGTATCAGAGGAAACTCCAGATAAACTGAACTAACCAAAAAACAAATTTGAAAATACTAGAATACACAAAAGTATGTGTACTATTGGCGTACTTATGATACAAAACCTAGAACGGTAATAAAAGCAGACCTGAAAAAAAAATACTTGAAATTATAGAACTTCTGTAGAGAGACTACATAAAGATAGAAGGTCTGGAATATAGTATTTCAATATTAACATCCAGAAAATATTAATTACCACGTATAAAAGGAGACAAACAAGGGAAAATACACAAACTCACAGAAGAAAAAATTGCCAAGAGTATATAAATTTATAAAACATGCAATTCTGGCAGCTGTGAGAAAAATGTGAACTAAACCTAATATGCTATTTTTTTTTTACACATCAAACCCACAAATCTTAAAAAAAATTAAGGCTCGGCACCCATAGCACAGTTATGGCGCTAGCCACATACACCAAGACTGGTGGGTTCCAACCAGGCATGGGCCAGCTAAACAATAATGACAACTACAACAAAAAATAGCCAGGCGTTGTGGCAGGTGCCTGTAATCCCAGCTACTTGGGAGGCTGAGGCAAGAGAATCGCTTGATTATAGGAGTTGGCGGTTGCTGTGAGCTGTGACACAACAGCACTCTACCGAGGGTGACATAATGAAACTTTGTTTCAGGGAAAAAAAAAAAAAATTAAAATTCCCCTGGTGATGGAGAGGGCAAAAAGCACTCATGCGCCTGAGCTATACATACTTTATAGGATTTTAGATAGCTATTTATTGCTACCAGATTTTTAGCTTACACTTTAGTCAATCCTACAGTTAACTGGTATCAACCATGTTTCTTGCACAGATAACTGATGCACCCAGGATTGCCACCACACCTGCTAAAGCAGCCTTACTTGTGACACGTGCCCTAGGTCTGCATGATTGTTTGCCTATTTGGATTCAGTTCAGGGAGAATGTAACCAAATTTATGGCAAGTACATCAAGCTCCAGTATCCAAAAAAAAAAAAAAAGAAAAAAGAAAAAAATCTAGCCGACAGAAAAACTAACTTGTATGTGCAAAAAACTGTATACAAGCAAGTTTTTTCCAACTGGAATGTCTCCCAAGGGGAGAGAAGAAAAATAAAACATGGACTACAATGAATCTGTTAAAGAGTGAAGCAGACCTGTCTGTATAGAGTATAATACACCCCCAAAACATCTATATAAATTTATACATGTGCACTAAACCCGTAAAAAGAAGTCTGGCTACAGACACACCAGACTTAAAAATGATTACATGAGGGGGAGGCATGCAGACAATGAATGGAACAGTGTGAGGGAGCCCCTACTGTCAACACATATACCACCTGCCTAGTAACAGGTTCCCTTTCAACCAAGTAGGACACTAACTTTGGAGCCACAGAAAAACTTGGTTCTGCATATCTGTGGTTACTTACTATATCACTCCAACCTTCTCCAACTCTTTTCCAAAACATTGGTCCCAGACTAAGCAATTGATCCATTCCCTGTGAGGTCTTCCCATGTGCCTGGTTCTCACCTGGAAAGGTATCTTGAGGCATTCCTCTCTCCAACGGCCAGAATTCTTCTGCTTCCTCTAACTGAGATACCACATCTGGCTTGGAAAGCTGATATTCTGCTCAAAGGAAAAGAGACAGGGCTTGCAGGGGTGGTCTGTGTTTGGGAGAAAATGCTGCCCTGCTGCTGTACAAGCTGTTTCCACCTTCCTCCCTGTGATGGCATGACATAACTTCTGATGACCACAATCCTATCCATCCCCTTTCTTAGCCCAGTTCCAGTCACTCACACAAAGGGAGATGGGTTAGCTGAGACTTTTCGGAAAAGCTTGTGTTTTCTTGTTAAATGCAAAGCTGTGAAAAGGAGCAGGCCAGCGCTACCCCCTTCCCTTATTTCTGCCTGGAATGCAGAATTGTTTGAAGCCACAGGCATACAATGACTAAACAGAAGATGGAAAGATTCACAGTAGCCAGAGATGCAACGGATTAGGTTCTTTGATGATGATACACTTGACCTGGTAGAACATTTTATACCACATCCTATGTAATTCTTATTATAAAAACAGGAATCATACACTACTGCAGCTGCAAACATCCTTAACAGACTCACATGCCTAGTACTCGGGGGCTCTGAGCAATGGATTAGGCAGTAGTAAGTCCTTATCCTACAGGTGAAAACTTACACTTGTTTCCTCGGGCTCCAGGGCCATAACACTTCCACTGTGATCCCTGCAGTTTAATCCCAAATAGACCCACATTTCACACAAAGCACAGATCTTCACTGACATAGAGGCCAGCCTTACCCACTGATACCAGGTTGCTGTAGTTCTCTAGCATCACTTCCCTGTACAGATATTTTTGTTCCAGGTCCAGCAGTCCCTACTCTTCCCCAGTAAAACCCAGTGTAACATCTTCAAAAGTCACTGGTTCCTAAAATCCAGGTTTTTGTTCAGTCAGGGCATGTCCTCATCCATGGCAAAGAAAGACAAAGGAGGATGACAGAGCCCATGAAATCACAGAATGGTGTACAAGATGATGATCATCTTGGGAGTCACATCCTGAGATTCTGTGCCAGTCTGAGCAAACACAAGCTTAGACCCTATTCAGGTCACCAGACCTTGCTGGCATATGAAATCCTGCCCATTTCTTATTAATCTGAGCATTGGAGTATAAGAATTCCTAGGGAATTCCCTGAGCTGAATCATCACATGCAAGACTTCAGCCCATGGCTCCAGGCTTGTAGCTCAGCAGCTAGGGTGCCAGCCACGTACACGGGAGCTGGCGGGTTCGGCAGGGGCGGGCCAAACAACAATGACAACTGCAGCAAAAAACAGCCAGTCATTGTGATGGGCGCCTGTATTCCCAGCTACTTGGGAGGCTGAGGCAAGAGAATCTCTAAAGCCCAAGAGACTGAGGCTGCTAAGAGCTGTGATGCGACGGCTCTCTACCTAAGGCAACATAGTGAGACTATGTCTCAAAAAAATAGACTTCAGCCCCTACTGTTTCTTTTCTTTCTTTTCTTTTTTTTTTTTTCCTCAAGACAGAGTCTCACTATGTTGCCCACGGTACAGTGCTATGGCCTCACAGCTCACAGCAACCTCAAACTCTTGCCTCAGCCTCCCAAGTAGCTGGGACTACAGGCGCCAGACACAAGCCCGGTTTTTTTTGTTGTTGTTGCAGTTGTCATTGTTGTGTTGCAGGCCTGTGCCGGTTCGAACCGGCCAGCTTCGGTCACGTGGCCGGCGCCGTAACCGCTGTGCTACAGGAGACTAGCTGAGCCGAGCCCCTTCTGTTTCTATCTCATTTATTTTCAGGGATCCATCCACTGTTCTCTTTTCCTTTTTTGCTAAACTGAGCTCATGTCACGTCTTGTTTGAAACCTCAACAGAAGCCTAATCCTCACTTATACCTGTCAGTTACTCAGCTCAGTATAGATGAGAGTAAACTGGAATCACCTCAGCCTGCCCTTCAGAATCACCCCCAATCTGGCCACTAATCTAACCACACCCCTTAGAAAGCAAAGCAACCTGCGGACTGTCTCACGCCCAACCAACCCCTTGCAGCTTCCTGAGGTGCTCTGGGGCCCGAGGAAATCTCACAGAAGGGGGCCTCTCCCCACCACACCCCCATAAAGGAATGGATTCAAAACTAAAAGAAGCCTCTACTCACCCAGGACCAGGTCGTCCGAAGCCTGGAGGCCATACTTTTCTCCCTCTCAGTCTGTCTGTCTCGGGAATGGGTGAAGTCCTGAGAAAACCGAAGTGGGGTTCAGGGGAAATCGCCAGGGAGCTCTCCCCGGGTGTGCTCGCAACTGGCTTCATCCACAGGAAATGGCAAGTCCACCCTCACAGGAGGAGCCCAGAATGTCTCAAAAGCCCACTGCAGCACGATTGGAGAGGACCCCGGCCAACAGGAGCGCGCTGTTCCCAGCTCCCACGTACCCGCAGGGGGTCGTCCGCCTTCCCGGGCCCCGCGCTCCCAAGCACAGTCGGCTCCCTCAGCCCTCAAGTCCCGAGACCGCCGTCTCCCCTCGGGGTTCCAGGTCACACCATGTCCCATAGCACGTCGTCAGGACGGCAGGCAGGTCTGACTCCGGGCTCCCAAGCTCCGCAGGGCAGGGCCCCAGGCTGTGCCCGCTCGCAAGTAGCGACCCCACACCCGCCCAGGGAGCTCCCGCCGGACACGACTTTCTAGCCCCACTCACCGGGTACACGCCTCACAATGGCGCCTGTCGGGCCCCGCCGCGAAGTGCGTCTGCGCGCCAGCCGGACTACAACTCCCAGAAGCCCCCGCGGCGCGCCACGCGGCCTCGCCCCGGCGGCCATTTTGTTCAGCCCGCTGCGTGAGGCAGGAGAAGGTGGGAGCAGGGGGGAGAAAAGAGGCTCCGGGAAGTAGGCCCCAACGGTGCAACTGAGCGGGGGTGGGAGGGAGGGGAGGTCTCTGGTGAGAGAAGCTAGGCCTCAGGTCCCCAGCACTTCTGTGCATGGCAACCCAGGTTGAGAGAAAGTCGTGCCCCACCATGTGGGCGACCCCTCGTGGGGTTGATTGGAAGCAGGAGAAAGGGAAGGCGCGGGAAGGGGGAGTCAAGCCGGAAGTTATGCTGGGGGCGAGGCTGCGTGGGCGGGGCTCATTTTGACATTGCTCTGGGGTGGAGGAAGGCCAGGCAGGTCTGGAAGTTCAGGGGCTGGACCTAGAGGCCACCATGCCCCTTGAGTGGGAGAGCCTGGGCAGAGCGAATAACCAACTACATTTTGTGGGGAGGAAGGTAAGACCAAAGGGATGAACTCGTGGGTGGCAGTGCTCATTGGTGCTGAAGGCCCGCCCACTTTAGAGGAGTGGGAGCTGGGTGTTGGGACTCAAATCCGCCCGGGCCTGGGAGCAGAGGGCCGGTCTACCCCGGGTGTGGGTAGGTGGGGTGGGGCGAGCAGTCTGTCACCGGAAGTGCGGAGGGAGAGAGGCGAAGCATTCACCCTGGTTCTTGTGTGTGTGAGGGGGGGTGGGGGTGTTAAAGAGAAGGGATTGACTGTCACCAAGGCAGGGTGGCTGGGCCTGAATGTCCTCACAGTTGTAGGGAGTAGAACAGGACTGACTGCGCCCATGGTATGTGGAAAGGGTGGGCAGGCCAGGATCCTCTGCTCAGCTCCTGAAGTCGAGTTTGCTTCTGGGTGCCAGGTACACATTTCCAGGAAGAGGAAACCGGAGGTGGGAACTGGACGGTGTAGTTTGCTGGTCTTCCTTAAGTCCAGGATGGTCTGTAATCTATTCGCTTTTTCAGGGACTGGCATGTGGTATTTTGCCTTCCCAATTTGTGGTCTTGTCTTCCTTGGGGCCCTAGCCTAAGGGCTCTGATGTTCTCTTCCTGGGGCTCAGGGTCCGTTAATCTATCATCGATTTCTTTCTGTGCTCCTCTTCCTTGAGGTTTCTTGGCGTTTCTCAAAGCCTTGTGCCTCCCTCTAGTGGTCCTGCATACTGCCTGCTAATTTTTTCCTTTTTTTTTTTTGACACAGAATCTCACGTTGTCACCCTCTGTGGTGTTCCATAGTGTCGGAGCTTACAGCAACCTCAAACTCTTGGGCTCAAGTGATTCTCTTACCTCAGCCTCCCGATTAGCTGGGAATACAGGCACCCAGCTGTTTTTAGAGGTTGTGGGGAGTCTGGCTGAGGCTGGTCTCCAGGTGTTCTTGAGCTCAAGCAATCCACCTGCCTCAGCCTCCCCGACTGCTAGGATTACATGTCTGAGCCATCGTGTGCCTACGAAGCTTGTTACAGGGATTGTTAATTTGGGGGCCAGTGTGGTACACTCTCAGGCTACACATTATCTTAATCTTTGTTGCAATTAGTAAGTCTGTTGGGTTTTGTATATTAGTTGTTTAGTCAGAGACCAGGCAGATGTCTTTTATTCTTATGTTTCCTTGGATTTTTCTTGGCTTTTGTAAATATCATATCCATTTATATTTCAACTTAAAAAAAACTAAAGTTGTATAGTCATAGCTAGTGTGACAGAGCCATGTTAAATAGTCGTGTTTACTAACGATCATTCTTGTTTTGTTTTGGATGTAAACGGGGATGTTTCTAGTTCTTAACCTTCATGTTTGATGAAGGTCTTTTACATATTGAGGAAGCAAGTCCCCTAGGAAATTATTTTAATATCTTTTTCTGTTTATATGGTATAGAGTAAAAGCATTATTTATGATTAAAGGTGGGTGCTTCAAAATAAGTGCATTATTAGAGATTGAATTATGAAATCTATTTTGATGCAACTTTTAATAATTGTATACTTATTTATCAAACTAAACATGGTGTTTACTGTAATTTGTAAAAAAAAACATAATCTCTAAACAAATGTTAACTATTGACATGTAAAATGTCAGAAATGTTGTGCATTTTTTTTGTTTGCTTGTTTGTTTTCAGCAACATTCAGTGCCCTGATCCCTTCTTCAAAGCCTTCAGGGCCACAAGTATTTTGGAATTCACAATTACTCGGATGTTAGTAGGATAGTAATGTGTATCCACCATGAGGTATATAACCTCCCTAATATGTCTGAAGTAATCCCTAGTCATCAAACACATGAGTATATCCATAGCAAAATACAAGATTTACACAAGTTTGAAGAAAGACAAAATATAAATAACATTAGTTCATACATATTTTGCAGATTCATAACAGGGAAAAAATTTTCATTAGAAAATGTTTTGGGATTTGAACTTGCAATGAAGGCATTGTGGATATATAGGAAAATGGCTGAATTTGCAATACCCTGTTTCCCCAAAAATAAGACAGTGTCTTATATTAAGGTGTGCTCCCAAAGATGTGCTAGGTCTTATTTTCAGGGGACGTCTTATCTTTCCTGTGAGTAGGTCTTATTTTCGGAGGATGTCTTATTTTGGGGGAAACAGGGTAGTAGTTATTCAATTATAAAGTTTAACATTTAGTTTTCCTCATATAGTTCACACAGAAATGTCAGGCTCTAGCACACAGCTCTGAACTTCTCAGAGCTTGAGAACTTCAGGTTGGAGAAGTATTAACATGGATAAATTAATCAGTGTTTTTACCTGTAAATTATTAGCATCATAGCTTTTTCCCAGAAAAGAAGTTCTTTGTTCTATTTATTACTGCTACTCATTTATTCTTCATTTGTTTCCCCAACATCAAAGATAAGGTAATAGCAAAATAACCCACACCGGACATAGCATATGGGAACGTGCGGAATGTGAGCTCTGACCAGAGGCTGACCACAGACAGCCACTAGAAAATGGGTTGCCTCAAAGAAGAATTCAGGAAGTCCTCAGAATGCAAGATAAACCAGTGAGGCAGGTTTGGAATAACCTACTCCACACCTTTGCAACCTGTTTCCACTGGATGTGTTTGGTTGTAAATAAAAAGAAAACCCAAATAATCAACATTGTCTCCTCACAGAATGGAAAATCTCCAAGGAGGTGGTTCCTGGTGCTGGTTTAACTGCCCACTGATGTCACCCAGGACTGGGCTCCCACTGTTCCTCCCACTATCCTCAGTGTGATGGTGTTTTGTCCTTTCTCCACTAGGGTATGGACAAGGAAGAAGCCAACCAGCCACTTCCTGCTGGTCCTGAACACAACTCATCTCAGAATTTCTGTCTGCCCTAGGAAGTTGACTTTTTTTTCTCTTGATGAAAATTAACTCCCATCTTTCTTCTTGGGTCTTGTTCTTGTTTACTTCTCTCTTCAACAACCATGGACAGGTAGATATACATACATTCCAAAACCAAAGAAAGAAATCCATTCTCAGCAATATTAATTTTAGAATTTCTGGATCTTCTTGTTAATGCAAAAAAGATGAAACAATTAAATGCTATAACTATTGGGAAAAAGACATAAAAATGAATTTACTAACAAATAACGTTAACGTATTTAAAAAACTCAAAGGAATATTTTAAAAATCAGCGAGATAAGCCAGGCAGAAAAAGAACTAAAAATGTACAGGTCAAAGCACCCAAGTGAACACACAAAATCTCTATCATTTTAACACATATTGCAAAAGCAATTCCTTTAAAGTAGAAATTATAAACAAAATATTTGAGATTAATCTAATAGGAAATGAAGAGGACTTATGTTAAGATACATTTTGGAAAGAATTACATGTAAACTTACATAAATGAACATGCTTACTGTATTCCAGGATGCCAATGCCAATGTTCATCACTGGATATGATAAAAGTACAAATACGATTACAACAGAGCCTTTTTGGCAGCTTAGCCCTTGAACTTTGCTGTATACTTCCCTCCTCATCCAAATATGAAGGAAAGAACTATTTTTCATGAAAACAAATTGGGTTAAACTCACCTGAAGGAGGAATTCCTGCAGAAATTACTATAGGCAGTGCCAGAGCTACAAACATCTATCTGAAGTATGACTTGCACTTACAAATGGAGGCTATTACATGTAATAGGTGAATGTACCTGGTCCAACTTACATTTACAAATTAAACTTAAGGACAAACCTACGGAGCCTACCTATCTTGTTTATAACCTGAAACTGCCTGTAATCTAAAACTATGCTTTTTCCAATAAATTTAGTCTTAAAAGCCATCAGTAGCATACAGTTGTAATCACAGAACTTTCACACCAAGGGATGGTGACAGAAGGAATCATTCTGTAATTCAGCAAGTTGGCATGATTTATTTTGGTAGGAGGTGTGTGGGTTGTTCTGAGCAACTTTTTTCACCCAGAGGGGATTCTTATGCTGCCCAAAATGAAGGTCATGGAATAAGTGGGAGATGGACCCACATCTGCCTGTGTAACTTGAATCCACCACATCTGGAGCTCGTTCACACATTACACCTTGGGACCTCTGGGTTGTCCCCTTGCTGTACCTATAACCCCTTGGCCATGCCTCTGAGACTACAGCTGAGATTATGTGGCCCTTCCTGCTCAGTAAGTGGGTCCCTGCTCATCATGGGGCATCCCCCTCCTAAGGAGTGATTCTGAGTCAGCTCCACAGGGGTCATCTGGAGCCTGCAGGGCCTGGTTACCTCTAGGAGTCCTCACATCGTGACTCATCATGACTGAGGGAGAGACTTGAGAGCAGAGCTGGGCGGAGCAGGAAAGGGTTGTCACATAAGATGTATTTTTGGCACAAATCACAGAATATGCCACCATTCATTGACTTAAATTGCATTTAAATATGCAGGCAAGGGCTTCTAGGGCTGACTGCTGGGCTCAACTATAGCTAGTAGCTAGGTACTGTTTATCTTTGGCTCACCCTCCTCAGCATATTATTCTGATTTTTCCTAAGGCTCACGTCCTTGTGGTCTCAAGTGGTTGTCATAGATCCAAGTGTTGAATGTAACCACAAAACTTTTGGCTGAAGAAATTGACATCAAGGAGTGTGATTGTTTTCTAGTGCCACTGTAACAAATTATCAGAACTTTATGGCTTGAAGTGATTCCAATTTATTATCTCACAACTCTGGAGGTCAGAATTCCAAAATGTATCTTACTGGGATAACATCAAGGTGTAGGCAAGGCTGCATTTATTCTTGGGAGTCTAGGAAACAATTCATGCCTTTGCTTTTTCCAGTTTCTGGAAACCACCTATCTCCCTTGGCTTATGGCCCCATCCTGATATTTAAACCCATCACTGCACTATGTTCATATCTTTCTTGGACTCCAACATCTGATTATGTCATCATGTTGCTTTCTGTGATCCTAACTCCTACCTTGCATTATACAAGGACATTTGTGATTGTGTTGGTCCTACCACAAGTAAGGATAACTCCCCATCTGAAACCCTTCATGACATCTGCAAAGTCCCTTCTGCAATTTGAAGTAACATGCACAGGCTCCAGGGATTAGGATGTGGACATCTGTGAGGAAGAGACATTACTCTTCCTGCCACAAGGAAGGGATAAAACAATTTCAGAAGTTTTGTCTGTTGTAGACTTGCTCAGGCCCCAGTAGCCAGGATTGACACATCTGTGTCCTGACCTTGAGAAAAGCTGGAAAAGAGCATGGCTGGTATTTTGGCATCTGAGCAAAGAGGGTGAGAGGCATAGCCACAGTAACTTGCACAAAAATCTACTTAGAGCACATCTGCCCTGGAGGCCTCTTTGTGTTACCCATATAAGGCCACAAACTGGATCTCAGTGCAGCTCATGTCAGAACTCTGGATTTGCTGTTGGCAGAGATCTGGAATGAAATGAAGTCTCAAAATCCAGGTAGCAGCTAGCAAGTGGAGACCCAGATTGAGGATTTGATGGGAGTCTTGGAAAGGAAAGGTAGCATTGCACTAATGTAAGGGGAAAAACATGAGGTCTTGCTTGGATTTTTGAGAAAGCCAGCATTTTTAAAGAGTTCTCATGTAGGGAGAGAGAGAGGAGAACATTCAGGCTCATGTGGGAGAACTTTCCACATATCCAGTTATCCTTTTAGGCAGCAATGGGTGAGGTGGCCCCTTGAGCTCAGCCCCAGAGGATGAGTTCAGTGGGCAGAGTCAGATGGCCTCATTCCATGACCATTGCCAGAGTAATTAATCCAGGGATATATGAGCACCTTGGACCAAACAAGTCAATGTAAGGCACTCTCCTGCCCATGACAATTGGCTCAAAAGTATGATTTGGAGCAGTGGTTCATGCCTGTAATCCCAACACTCTGGGAAGTTGAAGTGGATAGATTACTTAAACTCAGAAGCTCAAGACCAGCCTGAGAAAGAGTGAGACCCCATCTCTACTAAAAATATGAAAAACTAGCTGTGCCTTGTGGAAGGCACCTGTAATGCCAGCTACTTGGGAGGCTGAGGCAAGAGGATCACTTGGGCCCAAGAGATTGAGGTTGCTGTGAGCTATGATGCCATGGTACTCTACCCAGAGAGACAGACTGAGACTCTCTCTTAATTAATTAATAGTTAAATAAAATTGCAGCATGAGTCCTCTGTATCCTGTCAACTGGCATATAGTTTTGTTGTTGTTGCATTTTGGTCAGGGCTGGGTTCGAACCTGCCACTCTCAGTATATAGGGCCAACACCCTACTCACTGAGCCACAGGCGCCACCCAACTGGCACATAGTTTAAAAAGTCTGTTTTTGGTTTTGTTTTTGTTTTTGAGACAGAGTCTCACTATATCACCTTCAGTAGAGTGCCATGGTGTCACAGGTCACTGCAACAAGCTCTTGAGCTTAAGTGATTCTCTTGCATCAGCCTCCCAAGTAGCTGGGACTACAGGCACCTGCCACAATGCCTGGCTATTGTTGTTCTTGTTGTTCTTGTTGTCATTGTTGTTTGGCAGGCCTGGGCCAGGTTCGAACTCTCCAGCTCCACTATATATGGCTGGAACCCTAGCCACTGAGCTACAGGCGCCAAGCCAGTTTTAAAAGTCTTTAAATTAAAGGGTGAGATGTAATCCTAATCCACTTCTTTCTCCAACCCCAATATCTCATACTTCAATTTGAAAATATATGTAGTATACATAGGCATAAGGTCCTAATATTTAAAGCTCAGTGAATTTTATATATATAGACATGTATATATACATACGTGGATATATACAAATATATATATACATGTATATATACAGGATGGACACATCTGTGTCCTGACCTTGAGAAAAGATGGAAAAGAGCATGGCTGGTATTTTGGCATCTGAGCAAGGAGGGTGGGAGGCACAGCCACAGAAACTTGCACAAAAATCTACTTAGAGTGCATCTTCCCTGGAGGCCTCTTTGACTTACCCATATAAGGCCACAAACTGGATTTCAGTGAAGCTGAAATCATCACTCCAGTCAAGAAAAAATATATTTTTAAAACTAGCCAGAGTGAGACCTTATCTCTAATAATAGCCAGGCATTGTGGTGAGCACCTGTAAGTCCCAGCTACTTGGGAGGCGGAGGCAAGAAAATCACCTGAGCCCAAGAGTTTGAAGTTGCTGTGAGCTATGATGCCACGGCATTCTACCAAGGGTGATAAAGTGAGACTGTCTAAAAAAAAAGGAAACTCTGTACCACTTCCTGGGCAGTATCATCTCCCAGAGGTAACCAATGTCTGTTTATCACAATCAACTAGTTTTTTTTTGTTTGGTTTTTTATTTTTTTATTTTTTTATTGGCAGAGTCTTACTTTGTTGCCCTCAGTAGAGTTCCGTGGCATCACAGCTCACAGCAACCTCCAGCTCGTGGACTTGCGTGATTCTCTTGCCTCAGCCTCCCAAGTAGCTGGGATTACAGGTGCCTGCCACAACACCCGGCTATTTGTTGTTTTTGTTGTTGTTGTTGCAATTTGGCAAGGGCTGAGTTTGAACTTGCCACCCTTGGTATATGGGGCCGGCACCCTACTCACTGAGCCACAGGCACCACCCAGTTTTTTGTTCTTTTTAAGACAGAATGTCACTCTGTTGTCCTGTGTAGATTGCTGTGGCAACATAGCTCACACCAACCTCAAACTCTGGAGCTCAAGTGATTCTCCTGCTGCAGCCTCTCATGTAGCTGGGGAAAAGTAGCTGGGCTAGTTTCTCTATTTTTAGCAGAGATGGCATCTGGCTCTTGGTCAGGCTGATCTCAAACTCCTGAGCTTAGGCAATCCACCTGCCTCAGCCTCCTAGAGTGCTAGGATTACAAGTGTGAACACCTGTGCCTGGCCCATCAACTAGTTTTTCCCTCTTTCAGACTTTTTATAATTGGAACCATGCAGTCTATAGTTTTTTATGCCTATCCTCTTTCACTCAAAATAATTTTTTTGAGATTTATCCAAGTTGCTACATATATCAGTAGTCAATTCTTTTTAAATTGCGTAGTAGTATTCAATTATGTGGATGTACCACATTTTATTTGCCTATTTTATTAATGATGGATTTCTGGGCTGTATATGTTTTGTCCCTGTTATAACTAAAGCTTCTTGGTGTATGACCTTCCTCTTATATGTCTTTTGAAGACATTACTTATACTTCTGTTTTAAGTAATTCCTGTTAAGTTATCTTGGGGAAATTATTACAGAAGGAATATAGTGTTTGAACTGTTGCAATTCTTCCATCATACATGAGTTATATTTTTGTTGAGCATAAGATTCTGAAATCAGAGTCATTTTGTTTCTGGAATATTTACTTGTCTTCTAATGTCCAGGGTTTCAGAAAAGATAGCCAATGCTGCTTAGACCCTCTGCTTTTTGTGAGGGAGTTGGGTTGGAGCTAGTGAGGTCTGTGTTATTATCACAGACATGTCAATAGCAGTAGTAATATGACTTTTGAATCCTACTTGAACACTGGCAATGCCTTTAGAAAGCATCTTTTTATGATACATCTCTGTAAGTTACAAATAGAATGTCATTGGTGAAACATTGATAAGATAGTATAAATCTCTCACATTTGTTTGAATGACAACATTTGGATTAATTAGGGATAAAATGGATGGCATAGCCTCTGGCCTGCTTCTATAAATATTGTAAAACTATACATATTTGATCCCAGTGATGTTAAAAGATACACAATTTCTTCTTTGATTCATATATGATGTACAAAGATAAGTATGTTGTTGTCACTAATAACATTTACATTTGATTATCTATGGCAAACATGTCTATGTGACATTGTCCATTAGGCATAGACACTGAAACCCCATTAAATGCTCCTATGGCAAATTAAAGATACATCTAGAGTAGAACTGCTAAAATCTGTTATGCGAGTGCAGAAAGTCACAAGTACAGACTTACTATGTTCAGGTACTTCTTTTTTTTTTTTTTTTTTGCAGTTGTTTTGCCGGGTCCGAGCTTGAACCTGCCACCTCCAGTACATGGGCTGGCGCACCACTCCTTTGAGGCACAGGCGCCGCCCTATTCAGGTACTTCTAATTTATACTTCAAAAGTAACTTGTGGACTTTGCCTCTTTCATGGTTTGTCTCTGATGTCAAACAAAATGGAATCACAACCAATATATTTTCCATGTTGATTTTGTTCACTGAAATTTTCTTATCTCTATGATTTTCTGGGTGTCAAATAAGGTAAAAGCCATGGTTGCAAGCTTGCCAACAATGACTATATTTGTAGTGTTCTCCAGTATGTGTCCTCTCATGCTGAATAATGTGAGAACACCTCCTGAAGTCTCTTCCACACTAATAGCATAGATATGGGCTTTCCCCAATATGAGTTCTCTGCTGCTGCATCATAAGGGCTAAGCAAAATATGAAGCCTTTCTCATGGTGACAACATCCATTATTTTTCTCTTTAGCGTACATTCCGCGTGATTTTGAGTAAGGGAGGACCAAAGGGCTAAACTTTTCCCTGAATGAACACATTCAAAGGGTGTCTCCCTCATGGATATATAGCCAGACACTTCATAATCAGATTGCCAAGAACAAAAATAAATAGAAGGAAAGAAAACAATCAGAAAAAATTACACATATCCTATCAGAGAACAATATTCGAAGTGTTGGTAGATTTTACATTATATACAATAGAGAATAGAAGAGAGACAAAAATGTTTTTAAAGTTCTGAAAGGAAAAATCTCAGTTTTATACCCAGAAAAAAATACTTTTCAAGAATGAAGGAAAGAAAGGGATTCTCAGATGAAGAAAAACTAAGATAATTCATCACCAGCATAGGTGCTCTATAAAAAGGATGAGGGGAAGTCTGCAGGATGAAGGGAAATGATACCAGAGGAATTCCTGGAACTTCAGGAATGAAGATACAGCAACAGAAATAATAACTATCTAAGTAAATATCAATATAATAATTTTTCTCTTACCTTCTTTAAAATATGCATGGATGAAAGCAAAAGTTATAAAATTGCCTGCTCATTTTTCAATGTATATAGATGTACTACATATACATATAACTGTAAGTCCTCTAAATTTTACAGGATATGTTAAATCTTAACTATAAGTAGACTGAAAACTTAGATATGTATATCATAATCCCTAAAGCAACCATTAGAGGAAAAACAATGTATGTCTTTGTCCATGCAGGCTGCTATAACAAAAAATACTGCAAACTAGTTTACTTGTAAAACAACAAAAATTTATTTCTCACAATTCTATAGGCTAGGAAGTATAAGATCAAGGCACTGGCACATTCTGGTTCATATATGATACCTTCTTTCTGTGTCGTTACGTGGAGCAAGGGAGAAGGATTTCTCTGAGGTCTCAATAATCCCATTATAGTAGGTGTCTATCCTCATGATGCAGTCACCTCTCATAGTCTCCTACCTCCAAATACCTTTATATTGGGGATTAGGCTTTAACATATGAATTGTGTTGGCTCAGCATTTGTAGCTCAGTCGTTACAGTGCCAGCCAAATACACTAGGGCTGGTGGGTTCCAGCCCAGCCTGGGCCTGCTAAATAACAATTATAACAATAAACAAAAATAGCTGAGTGTTGTGTCGGGCACCTGTAGTCCCAGCTACTTGGGATACTGAGGCAAAAGAATCACTTAAGCCCAAGAGTTTGTGTTTGCTGTGAGCCGTGATGCCATGGCACTCTACTGAGGGTAACATAATGAGATGCTGTCTCAATCCTCCCCACCGGAAAAACAAACAAACAAAAAACATATGAATTGTGTTTGGGGAGCACAAACATTCTGTCCATTCAATCCATTGCAATCACAATCAGTAAAAAGTGATACAGGTCAGATGCAGTGGATGACACCTATGATCCTAGTAAGAGGGACCCTGAGGCAGGTGGATTGTTTGGGTTCAGTTGTTTGAGACCAGGTTGAGCAAGAGGGAGACCCTGCTTCTACTAAAAATAGAAAAACTTGCCCTGCATTGTGGCCCATGCCTGTAATCCCAACTACAAGGGAGGCTGAGGCAAGAAGATTGCTCAAGCCCAAGAGTTTGAGGTTGCTGTGAACTATGATACCATGGCACTTAACCCCACAGTGACAGACTGAGACTCTGTCTGAAAAAAAAAACAAAACAAAATACAAAGATATATAGCTAAAATTTAAATAGATAAGCAAAAACATATTCAAATGATTTAAGAAGGCAGAAAAAGAGAAATAGGAACAAAAAAATACAAGAAATAGAAAACAAATATTAAAATGCTACACCTAAATCAACTATATCAATAATGACATTAAATGTGAATGATCTAAACATACCAATTGAAAAATAGGAATTGTCAATTTGGATAAACCAACAAAACCTAGACCCAACTGTATGCTAGCTACAAGAATTCCACCTTAAATATAGCTCAGGTTAAATGTAAAAGTATGAAAAACTATACGTGGCAAACACTAATCAAAAGAAATATGGAGAGGCTATGTTATCATCATACAAAGTTCTGAGCAAAGAAAATTACTAGGGCTGAAAGAGGATAGTAGGTGATAATGAAAGGTCAAAGGCCAGTCGTGGTGGCTCACGCCTGTCATCCCAGCATTTGGGAGGCTGAGGTGGGTGGATTGCCTGAGCTCACATGTTCCAGACCAGCCTGAGCCAGAGTGAGACCTCCTGTCTAAAAATAGCCAGGCATTGTGGCAGGTGCCTGTAGTCCCTGCTACTCAGGAGACTGATACAAGAGAATTGCTTGAGCCAAAGAGTTTGAGGTTCTTGTGAGCTAGGATGTCACTTCACTCTACCAAGGGCAACAAAGTGAGACTCTGTATAAAAAAAAAAAAAAAAGTCATATTCGGTTTCACTCATTTGTGATTTTCAAAATATAATTCAGGGCTTGGCACCTGTGGCTCAAGCGGCTAAGGCGCCAGCCACATACCTCTGAGCTGGCAGGTTCAAATCCAGCCTGGGCCTGCCAAACAACAATGATGGCTGCAACCAAAAAAATAGCCTGGCATTGTGGTAGGCGCCTGTAATCCCAGCTACTTGGGAGGGTGAGGCAGGAGAATTGCTTGAGCCCATGAGTTGGAGGTTGCTGTGAGCTGTGATGTCAGAGCACTCTACTAAGTGTGACAGCTTGAGACTCTGTCTCAAAAAAACCCAAAATAAACAAAAACATAATTCAGTTATTTTCCTATACTCTTCATATAATAACTGGATCACAACAATATTTAACATTTTTCTTAGTATATGGTGAACTTATTTTTGTATGAATATAGGAAAAGGGCTTTTATCCTGAGCTATTTATGTATGTATGTATTTGTTTAGAGACAGAGTCTCACTTTGTTGCCCTCGGTAGAGTGCCATGGCATCACAGCAACCTCAAAACACTTGGGCTCAAGCAATCCCCTTGTCACAACCTCCAGAGTAGCTGGGACTACAGTCACCCACCACAACACCCAGCTATTTTTTGAGACTGGGTCTTGCTCAGGCTGGTCTTGAACTCTTTAGTAAAGGTGATCCACCTGCCTTGGGCTCCCAGAGTGTTAGGATTATAGGTGTGAGCAACCATGCCCAGCCTATCCTGAGCTTTTTAGAAATCATTTTAATTTTACAGAAAAGTTGGCTCAGTGCCTATAGCTCAAGTAGCTAAGGCACCAGTCACATGCACCAGAGCTGGCAGGTTCGAATCCAGCCCGGGCCTGCCAAACAACAATGATAACTACAACCAAAAAAATAGCTGGGTGTTGCCATGGGCACCTGCAGTCCCAGCTACTTGAGAGGCTGAGGCAAGAGAATCGCTTAAGCTCAGGAGTTGGAGGTTACTGTGAGCTGTGACGCCATGGCATTGTACCTGGGGCAACAGCTTTAGGCTCTGTCTTAAAAAAAAATAAAAGAAAGAAAGAAAGAAAAAAAGAAAGAAAAGTTGCAAAAATACTTAGTAGAGTTCCTATGCACCTTTCACCTAGCTTTTCCTAATGTGAACATTTTACATAACCCTCATATATTTAGCATAGTAAATATTGATTTAGTACTAATGGAACTGTGCAACTAGGAAATTAACATTAGTTTAATACTAATGAATAAACCACAGACTGTATTTAAATTTTACCAGTTTTTCTCCAAATGTCCATTTTTTTTCTTTTTTTTTTTTTTTTGAGACAGAATCTCACTATCTTGCCCTCATTAGAGTGCAGTGGCATCATAGCTCACTGTAACCTCAAACTCCTGGGCTTAAGCAATTGTCTTGGCTCAGTGTGCAATGTACAGGTGCTTGCCACAACACCTGGCTATTTTTTTTTTCTTTGGTTGTTGTTTTTGTAGTAGTTGTTGTTGTTTGACAGGCCTGGGCTGGGTTTGAAACCACCAGCTCTGGTGTATGTGCCTGGAGCCCTAAACACTGAGTTACAGGTGCTGAGCCCAAATGTTCTTTTTTTGTTCCAGGATCCCACATTCATTTGTCATAACTCCTCAGTCTACTCCAATCTATGACAGGTTCTCAGTCTCTCCTTGTGTTTCATGACTTTGACACTTTTACAGAATAGAGGGCAGTTTTGTATAAGGTTTATCTTTGGGTTTGTCTGATGTTTTTCATGATTAGAGTGTTATGATGCACTTTTGGCACAAAAGTGATGGTTAAGGTGGTACCTTCCAGGTTTCTCCACTGTAAAATGACCCTTTTCCCTTTTATAATTAAAAAAATTTGGGCAGTGCCTATGGCTCAGTGAGTAGGGCACCGGCTCTATATGCTGAGACGGGCAGGTTCAAACCCAGCCCCAGCCAAACTGCAAACAAAAAAAATAAAAAATAGCCGGGCGTTGTGGCGGATGCCTGTAGTCCCAGCTACTCAGGAGGCTGAGGCATGAGAATCGCCTAAGCCCAAGAGCTGAAAGTTGCTATGAGCTGTGATGCCACCGCAGTCTACTGAGGGCAAGTGACTCTCTGTCTCTTAAAAAAAAGAGACTCTATGACTCTCTTTAGTGAGTCTCTGTCTCTTAAAAAAAATAATAATGGTCTGGGCACAGTGGCTCACGTACTCTGGGAGGCTAAGGCTGGTGGATTGCGTGAGCTCACGAGTTCGAGACCAGAATGAGCAAGAACAAGATTTCGTCTCAAAAAAATAGCCATGCATTGTGGCAGGTACCTATAGTCCCAGCTACTTAGAAGTCAACAGGATCACTTGAGCCCAAGAGTTTGAGGTTGCTATGAGCTATGATGCCATGGCACTCTACCAAGAGTGACAAAGTAAGACTCTGTATCAAAAAAAAAAAAATGCTGAAGATTCTTTAAGAGTCCCCACCTCACCCCTGTGCTGGTGGTAGTCTGCCCTATCAACTAGGCCTCATCCTATGGCCTCCTCTGGGTGGGTCCCACATTCCAATCTTATAGTAAACATAGGATTTGTTGTTTGTTTATTTTTGTATTCATATGAATATTTTTGTTATTGGAATTATTTTGTATACACATATAAAATTGAGAACATTATTATTTATTTTATTTTTTATTTCCAATTGAGGAAGGAGAAATAAATCTTACACTTCTTGAGAAAGTAGCAGGCGGTTGCAGAACTACTCCAAAGAGCAAACTTTACACTGAGCTAAAGGAACCTCAAAAAGCAAAATGACAATACCCTGATTTCTACCATCTGTAGCCATAACTATGTAGCTGATATTGAACTAAAGAAAAAAATGGTATAGAGTTTGGAAAAAAACTGTTCCCCAGAATTCAGCATTTTAAAGCTTGAGGCACCTGAGTTCTCACTGGAAATTGAATCTCCCTTCTATATTTTTAGTGTAAGTGTCTGTCAGTTTTAATTTGCTGTTTTCCTATAACATGATTAGTATGAGGTTACAGATGATTAGGTTACACTTTTTCTGTTTTGGGGTAAAGTCCCTGTGGTAGTTCTGCTCCTTATCCAGCAGCTTTGCCGTGTACTCTTACATTGTGCCTGTTATGTGAGAGGACACCAGTCCTCTTCTCTCCTTTCCTCTCCCCACTCCATCCTCTCCCCTTCACGTAACTTGAATTGAGTTTTTCTCTTGTGTGGGTATATTCATTACTGCCTCCATGTTAGTATTGAGTACATTAAATCCTTGTGTTAGGTAGTTGCCCCAGAGAAAGCCCCTCCTCCAGAAAAGCCCCTCCTGCTTTCTACAGACCAAGACCGGCTGTCTCACTCTTAAAGTTACAGCTACCCACTGAAAATTTCAAACTTATGGCCTGTCCCTAATGCCTCTTCCGGCCAGAGAAGTAACTCCTTATTAGCTATTCTACCATCCCATCACCATTCTAAGACTTCCCCTAATCTATATAGCTCTCTCTCTCTCTCTCCCCTCCTCTCTCCTCTTCTCTCTTTCTCTGTTTCTGTCAGTCTCTCCTCTCTCCCCCTCTCCTTTTCTCCCTTTCCTCTCTCTCTTTTCTCCCCCCCTCTCCTTTTCTCTCCTTCTTGGTGCTGCTCTACAGCATCCCTCTCTCACCAATAAAAACATTTCATGCAAGCCTTGGTGGTCTGTGAGATCTCTGCCAGTCGAGTGCCCCCCCTTTCAACTTGCTTTTCCATTCTTAAGATACTAAATGTTCTCCAACTCCATCCAGGAGTTAATGCAAAAAATGTAAAGTCTCCATTTTGCATGGTGTATTCCATGGTATATATATATACCACAGTTTATCAATCCATTCACGGGCTGGTGTGGACCTGAGTTACTTACACATCTTGGTGATTGTAAATTGAGCTGCAATAATTTTTTTTCTTTTCTTTTCCTTTTTTTGAGACAGAGTCTCACTCAGTTGCCCTGAGTGCCCTGGTGTCACAGCTCACAGCAACCTCCATTTCTTGGGCTTAAGCAATTTTCTTGCCTCAGCCTCCCAAGTAGCTGGGACTATAAGTACCTGCCACAACGCCTGGCTATTTTTTATTTTTTTATTTTTTTTTTGAGAAAGAGTCTCACTTTGTCACCCTCAGTAGAGTGCTGTTGCGTCACAGCTCATGATGCTCGGCTATTTTTTTTCCATTTGTTTGTTTGCAGTTTGGCCGGGGCCGGGTTTGAACCCACCCTTGGTATATGGGGCTGGCTGTCTACTCACTGAGTCACAGGCGCCATCCAGTCCAGCTATTTTTTGTAGCAATTGTCATTGTTTTTAGATGGCCTGCACTGGTTCCAACCTGCCAGCCTCAGTGTATGTGGCCGGTGCTTTAAACACTGTGCTACAGGAGCGAAGCCCACACCTGGCTATTTTTTTAGACACGAGGTCTCGCTCTGGCTCAGGCTAAGCTTGAATTCTTGAGCTCAGGCAATCCACCCATCTGAGCCTCCCAGAGAGGTAGTATTATAGGTGTGAGCTACCATGCCCAGCCTTAATGCTATCTTTTCTATGTACATTTTCTTTATCTTTTTTCCTGTCTTTTCCTTTTTTTTTTTTCAATTTTTTTTTTTTTTATTGTTGGGGATTCATTGAGGGTACAATAAGCCAGGTTACACTGATTGCAATTGTTAGGTAAAGTCCCTCTTGCAATCATGTCTTGCCCCCATAAAGTGTGACACACACCAAGACCCCACCCACCTCCCTCCTTCCCTCTTTCTGTTCCCCCCCATAACCTTAATTGTCATTAATTGTCCTCATATCAAAATTGAGTACATAGGATTCATGCTTCTCCATTCTTGTGATGCTTTACTAAGAATAATGTCTTCCACTTCCATCCAGGTTAATACGAAGGATGTAAAGTCTCCATTTTTTTAATGGCTGAATAGTATTCCATGGTATACATATACCACAGCTTGTTAATCCATTCCTGGGTTGGTGGGCATTTAGGCTCCTTTTTTTTTCTGTCTCACCCCCTCTTTTGGAGTTTATTTTCCACTTGGTGCAAAGCAAATAATTGCAAGGTTTGATGTGTTGAGAAGAAGATGCACAGAGCTGCTGCTGCCATGCAGACACCCAGGTGCAGATGCTGAAATCACATTTACCATCTGCTTATTATTGATCCTATATCTTTTTTTATGTTATTCATGTATTGATTTGTATGGTTAAACTATGTGATACCCTTTACCTATTAATTCTACAGATGTGTAACTTCTGTTTGGCTAATTTATATTGTCAATGAATAATGAGTACTTATCTGAATTTTGACCCATTATTCTCAAAATAAAAAAAGGCATATAAATATTTTGGAAAATTACACAGTAAATAAAATTAAGACAAATTTTGTGGGGTCCTCCACAAAATAATGATACCATAGGATTAAAACCATAGGATTGAATCAGGTAAGAAAAGTAAGTGGCCGGTTGCAGTGGCTCACGCCCGTAATCCTAGCACTCTGGGAAGCCAAGGAGGATGGACTGGTTGAGCAAGAGGGAGACCCCGTCTCTAAATAAAAACAACTGGGCATTGTGGCAGGCACCAGTAGACCTAGCTACCAGGGAAGCTAACACAAGAGAATCGCCCAAGAGTTCGACGTTGCCTTGCGGTATGACGCCAGCGCACCCTGAGGGCAGTAAAGTGAGATTCTGTCTCAAAAAAAAAGAAAGAAAGAAAGAAAAGAAAAGAAGTAGAAAGAAGGGCAGCAGGACCCAGGCCAGGGACCAGGAAGCCCGGGACGCTGGGGCAGCAATGAAAGGTGGGTGGGTTTCTGGGAGAGAGCGAGAAGTCAAGGGGGAGAGGTCTGGAGCGCTCAACTGCCAGTCAAACCGCGCCGGGGGAAGTGGGAGGAAAAGGAAGGACCCAGGATGCCTTCGGGAATGCGCACATCCGGGTCGGCCAATCGCGCATGCGCATCCACTCTGAGCAAGGGTGCTGCTGTCTCCCTCCGGTGAGCCTCGCTGCTCGGTGCCTCCATTTCTCACCAGAGGACGGAGTTTGGGGGTGGGTTCCTCCAGGTCCCAGTGGGGTGGTGAGAAGCACTTCTGCGGGGGTTTCACGCGGCTGTAGGGCCCGCCAGGGGAGCGGTCAGGCCGGTGCGCTGCTTTCTTCTCTGGTGTGGACGACACTGACGGGTGTGGCGGGTCCCTGGCGAGTTGGTTTGCCACGGGCGAGTGCGAACGCTCCCGCCTGGCATGGGTGCCCCCTACCTTGAGGTTTCCCCTGGGCCTGCGTGGACTCACCACTGCGGGTGGGTCTCCCGGAGCTGGTGCACGCACCCCTGCCCTTTCCTTTGCATCGCTCTGAATTCTGCTCTATGGGGACTGTGTCGTTAGACCCTGCAGGGTGCCATGGCCTGGTCGTGGCGGAGGCCTAGGTCGACCTCTTCTGCTGCTAAGTGGAAGGAACTGGCGACCTTGAGCCCTAGAACTGTTCCATTTCCCGCTGAGTCCTGACGGTGTCAGTTCACCTGTCTTCTTTTTTCCATCTCATAATTGCAATATTACAGTTTACTACTGTTTCCTGTGAGGTGGCGCGATTTTCCTCCATTTGTTTATTGGCCATTTCGCTGTCTTCCCTGGTTTAATGGTTTATTTTCTTTGCCTGCTCCCTATATATTGTTAACTTTATAATAAAGTAATTATATATATATATATATATATAGAGAGAGAGAGAGAGAGAGAGAGAAAAGCTGAAAGGCTTGTGTAGTGACAACCCGATAATGTCTCTTTTATTTGCTGTATCCCATATTTTTCTTTTGTCCATCCTTTTAGACATCCATTAATCCAGCTTTGTTTGGATACGTTTCAGAGTAAATTGCTTCTATCACTGTACTTCCCCTTCGAACAGTTCACTATGCTCAACATGGATTAGACTTAAATATTGCTTTTTAAAAAATTTCTGAGCCAAAGTTGGCTTTCAGTGAAGTGCACAGATCTTCAGCGCACCATTGGATGAGTTTTGACAAATGCAACCTAAACCTTTATCAAAATTACCATCACTCAGGAAACAGCCATTATTCTTTGCCAATTAAAAAAAATTTAGTTGTTTTAGTGACTCAGGCCTATAAAAACTACGTTTTTGAATACTCAGCTTTTGTCTGTTTTTCCTTTTCTTCACAACAGATGACTTGCCTCCATTCTAATGTTGTTTCCTTCAATCTCCACCCAACTTTTTTTTTTTTTAGACAGTCTCAAGCTGCCCTAGATAGAGTGTCTTAGCTACAGCAAACTTCAACCCTTGTGCTTAAGCGATTCTCTTCCCTCACCCTCAACAGACACCTGCCACAGCGCCTGGCTATATCTCTTCACCTAACTTTTTATTTGGAATGGTGTCATACTTACATAAAAGTTGTTGGAATAACTTCAAGGTAAAATAAGTTATTTGCATTCTGCCACCTTGGCTTTATCTTTTTCTTCTGTCTCAAACACATGCATATATGATCTATTTTTATGTTGTACACACACAAATATGCAGGATGTATGTACAAGCGGGTGTAATTCACACATGTATTTATGTATACTTTATGTATGTATAATTCAGTTTTTTTGCTGAATTACTGAAAGTATTTTAGACACCATGACTCTTAACCCTGGATCTCCTAAGACCAAGAACATCCTTAAACATAACTGAGGTGTTATGATCACAACTAAGTACTTTACTATTATTATTTGAGACAGAGTCTCACTATGTCGCCCTTGTTAGACTGCTGTGGTGTCACAGCTCACAGCAACCTCAAACTCCTGGGATTAAGCGATTCTCTTGCTTCAGCCTCCCAAGTAGCTGGGACTACAGGCGCCTGCCACAACACCCGGCTATTTTTTGGTTGGGGTTGTCCTTGTTTGGCAGGCCAGGGCTGGGTTTGAACCCGAGAGCTCTGCTGTATGTGGCTGGTGCCCTAGCCACTGAGCGACAGGAGATGATCCACCCAAGTACTTTATTATTAATATAGAACTCTATATGTGGGTGGATTGGTTTCTTTGTATTTGTTTTGATCTAGGATCCCGTGCAAAATCCTGTTCCTCTGTGCCCCTCACTTCCTTCTCCTCCCCTCCCCTCCCTTCCCTCTCCTCTCCCCACTCTTGTTCTGTTGCCCAGGCTAGAGTACAGTGGCATACCTCACTGCAATCTCAAATTCGTGGGCTCAAGTGATCCTCCTCCCTCAGCCTCCCAAGTAGCTGGGACTACAGTCATGTACCAGTATGCCCAGCTATTTTTTTTTTATTTTTTTGTAGAGGCAGAGTCTTTCTTGCTGTGTGGACTAGGCTGATCTTAAACTCCTGGCCTTAGCAATCCTCCTGACTCAGCCTCCAAAACTGCTAGGATTGCAGGCATGAGCTACTGTACACTGGCCTGTGTATTAAATTTATTTGTAATGTCTTCTTAGTCTTCTTCAGGCTTAAAGGAGATACTCTTTTCTCTTTCTTTTATGATGATTTTTTTTAAAAGCCCCATGTGGTTATTTTGTAGGTTCTTGGATTCAGTTGATATTCTCATAAATTCAGGATCTCTATCTTGTGCAGGACATTACCTAAGTGAAATCTTGTCTTTCTTGGTACATCATATCACAGTGGTTCTCAACCTTCCTAATGCTTCAATGTATTTTCATTGTTAAAAAGGGGTCATGACCCACAGCTTGAGAACCACTATCATATCAGGAAGCATGCGAGGTTCGTGGTGGTGACTTTAGATCATGTGGTTAAAGTGCCATCAGCCAGGGCCCTCTACTTTTTCCCTTTTGTAGTTATTAAGTAGTCTTCGGAGTAGAACTTTTAATTCCATGGGTTTTTAAATTTTTTCTTTTAATTTTATGTTCATGGAGCATTATTCACTTTGATATAATGTGACGTTTCACATCTTTTTATGTTTTGTGCCTTTTGGTGGTTAAAAAACTATTTTCTGGGTGGTGCCTGTGCCTCAGTGAGTAGGGTGCCTTCCCCATATACTGAGGGTGGTGGGTTCAAACCCAGCCCCGGCCGAACTGCAACAAAAAAACAGCCGGGCGTTGTGGCGGGTGCCTGTAGTCCCAGCTGCTCGGGAGGCTTAGGCAGGAGAATTGCGGAAGCCCAAGAGCTAAGGTTGCTGTGAGTCCTATGACTTTTTTTTCTCTACAAAAAAAAAAAGAAAGAAACTCTTTTCTAACCCTAACTCAATAATATTTTGTAGTTCTACATTATATTCTAGTCATTCTAAAAACTTTTTTTTTCTTCATCCCGTATAGGTCTTTTGTTCCATCTAGAATATATAAGCATATATGTATGAGAGTGTGTGTAAATTAGGATTTGTAATTATTTTCCCATCTGAAAAGACACTAAAAGGCATCTCTACTTTTGCTGATATGTGAGTCTGTCTTTACCACTTACCAAATTGCCATCGACCTACAAGTTTATGTGTATGGGGTTATCTGTTCTTCCCCATACCTTCATTGGGCTAGTTGCTTACTGGAACTTTAGGAAAACCCTTGACTTAGGCAGAGTAACTCCAAGATCCTCTTCTTTTTGTTTTAAAGGAGTTGTCTTGGGTATTTCAGGGACTGTCCTCTTCTGTGTGAATTTTGTCATGTTCTAGTGACATTCTTCCAGAGATTTGCATTAGGAAGGCATTGCTTTTACAGGTAAGTTTTGTGACAGTGCAAGTTGTCATGATTTCAGTATTGGGCCCCTCTCATCTGTCTATTTGGTCTAGCTTTCTACTTACTTAAGTATCCTTTCAGATCTTCAGTAAACGTTTTCAAACTTTTTTTTTTTTTTTTGTAAGAGATGGGGTCTCATTCTTGCTCAAGCTGATCTAGACCTCCTGAGCTCAAGCAATCCACTTGCTTCAGCCTCTCAGAGTGCTAGGATTACAGTCCTGAACCACTATGGCCAGCCAACTTTTACAAATTCTTGGCACAAAGATAATGTCTGATTTTTGTTGGCTTTTTCTGTTTTGTATGAGATTGTAAAATTTTTATTTATTTATTTATTTTTTTAGACAGTCTCACTGTGTCACCCTCTGTAGAGTATTGTTGTGTCACAGCTCACAGCAACCTCTAACCCTTGGGCTTAAGCGATTCTCTTGCCTCAGCCTCCCGGAATTTTAAAATATTTTTAAGTGGTTATTTCAGGAAAGTATTGTTTAGGGGTGTTTATCATTATTCATTTAGTAGATTATTGACTACTTACTATGTGCATCTTGCGCTAAATACATAAGTTAACTGTCCCAAATCCCTTCCCTGGTAGTGCTCATGATTTATGGTATCTGTTAACATTGTGAATGAACTGTTACATTTAAAATAATAATGTCCATGTACTTTAATGTGAAATAAAAAATAACTAGGTGTTGTGGCCACTGTGGAGAGGTAAGAAGGACTTCTACTTAAATATGTTTCTGATGTTGAAACTGATAATGCCACACATACACCCTAATAGATAGAAGATTTATGTGTGGTATAGCTTTATTCAGAGAACAGGGCAGGACTTTCTAAGCTATCTAAAATATTTTGATAAAGTAGGAAAAGGAGACTGGCTAGGCTTTTATTATGATTAGAGAGTGGGACTGGAATAGGTGTGGCTTTGCCATTTTTGAGGCTTGCATGATTTGAACTTCCCACCAACACCAAGGAGAAAACACTGACTTTCTTGTTAACTTGCTTAGATGTTGGGAAGGAGAGGGGGCAAGTGGGGAGGGCTTCAAAGGCATCAGCAAACAGTCTTGAAAAATGGAGTCTGTCACTCTTGGTGATCAAATAGCTAACTTTATAAGGATAGGGTTAAAGGTAGTAGCAAATGATTTCTTTATTTTCTTAAATGATTTATTTCTGTTAATGAGTTTTCAACAAGTAAAGTAAATGTTATCATGGGTGCTCCAGAGAGAATGATGAGAGAGGCTTGTGGATGGGCATAAACAGCTGATGTCTGGGAACTATTGATTTCAAGTATTCAAACACCAGGCCTTGAATGGATCCTTCTGCCCTTCAGAGGTTGAGTGCGTGAAAATGGAATTCTACACAGGCTCAGCACATCCACGGAAAAAGTTTTATTTCTCCCATTTATGCTCTTAAAAGTATCAGAAATATGCTATATGGGAACTAGGCCAGTGGTTCTCACCTTGATAAGCTCAACACACATGTATTTTTATAAACAACTTAATTGAGATATAATTCATATGACATACAATTCACTCTTTTAAGTATATCATTGAGTGGTTTTGGAGGAGGGAGCAAGATGCCGGCCAAGTAGCAGCTTCCTTGCATCTGGGCACCGTGAGTCTGGGGAGATAGG
The DNA here is from genome assembly GCF_027406575.1 of Nycticebus coucang. Lineage (NCBI taxonomy): Eukaryota > Metazoa > Chordata > Mammalia > Primates > Lorisidae > Nycticebus > Nycticebus coucang. Next base: position 411,609 of record NW_026515576.1, on the reverse strand, counting down.
ACTCTGGGCATCTCTGGCTGGTGGGATCTGCCTATAATCATCCTTGTGAGGATACAGGGAGTCAGTGAGAGACTTCTGGACCCCAAGAGGAGGACTAAAACAGTGGAAAACCGGCAAGTGGTCATGTGTGTTCAATCGGTCTAAACCCACCAGCAACTGTAAGTAAGTACAGCAGCAGCGAGACTGTAAACCGGAAAGGCCTTACCTGTGAACTATTTTGGTGTCTTTGGACTTGGCACTCGGTTGAACTGCCTTGGGGAGAGCCTGAGCGGGAGTGCGGAGAACTTTGGCCATTGTCTAGGGCCCCAGTCTGAGCTGCTGAGCCAGACGGAGCTAATGGTGTTTGGCTGTGGGCCACAGGGAGCCATTGTGAGTAATCTGCTCTGGCAAGCTCCGCCCTCAGGGTCGCAAAGCAAGAATCAGGCGGGAGCTGGTAACCCAGCGACTGAGTAGCCTAAGGGCGGGGTCTGAGCCACCCTAGAACCCTAACCCTCAGGGGCAGAATGAGACCAGTTTTGGCACACTGGGTAAGGGGATAGCCACTTCAGCAGTGATTCCAGCGACAAGCAGTTTCCTGGGAAAGCATCCACTCAGCGAGTTTACAAGTTTGAAGTGCCTTTTAAGAGGCTGAAGAGAGATTTAGGGTGTCTACCAGCTGGGGTTGGAGAAATCTGCAGCCTCCAATCATATCAGATCTGTGATTAACGCTCATACCCCAGAAGACCACGTGTTTCCCAGATAATATTCAACAACATATACATACTGCTTTGTTTATGGTTGTGTTTTTTTTTCTGTTATTTTGGTTTGGTTGTTTTTCTGTTTATTTTTTGATGTTGTATTGTTTTTAATTTCAACCTTTTCTGTACAGATTTTTTTCTTTCTCAATTTGTCTAGTGTAATTATAATTTCCCATTGCTGCCTTTTTCAATAACTAGAACTTAATTTTTGCTACTGTTTCTACTACTATTATTTGGTTTTTCACAAAATTTTATTCCGTAAAGTTTTCTGTTTGCTTGTTTTGGTTTGATTTATAGCATTTTGTCTTTCCTCTGTACTTGGTAGAGGTGGGGTACTGTGTCTGACCAGCTTAGCAAAGAGCTGCTGACCTCAGGGGAACCACCCAACTGGGCACCCCCAGAAGTTGGGAATTTTTTAAGGTTGTGTGAAAGTACCCTACTGTACACATATATTGCTGTCTCCCTCGTTCTGTGCCTCTCTTCTTTTTGTCAATATTCCTTTTACTCACTCCCTCTCCTTTCTCTGTCTTTTTTTTCTTTTCGCTCAGTCCTCCTTTCTTTCATCCCTTTCTTGCTCTTCAACCTTCTCATCCTTCTGGTCCTGTACCAAAAGGACTCATCAAACCCTTAGTACACAGGCACAAGAACTTAAAGAGCAAGAGAAAGTGAAAGGAAAATTAGGGGAAGGGAACAGATAAAAGAAATCACTCATGAGGAAGATTCAGCAGAAAACTCCAGGCAACATGAAGAACCAGTCCAGAACAACCCCACCAAGGGACCATGAGTTAGGTACTGCAGAGGATTCCACCAATAAAGAAATGTTAGGAATGACAGAAAGGGAATTTCGAATACAAATGATGGAAATGATAAAGGAAACTTAAGAGATGAACAATATGAAGAATATAGAAAGGATATAGCAAAGCTGAAGGAACTGAAACAGTCAATTGGGGAACTTAAAGATGCAATGGAAAGTATCAGCAACAGGTTAGACCATGCAGAAAAAAGAATTTCAGAGGTAGAAGACAAAGTTCTTGAGATAACTAAGATAGTAAAAGAGGCAGAAAAGAAGAGAGAGAAAGCAGAACATTCACTGTAAGAATTATGGGATTTTATGAAGCATTCCAACATACGAGTTATAGGAATCCCAGAAGGAGAAGAAGAATACCCCAGACGAATGGAAGAAATACTAGAGAATATTATGAAAGAAAATTTCCCAAATATCACCAAAGATTCTGACACACTGCTTTCAGAGGGATATCGGACACCAGGTCGCCTCAACTCTAACCGTGCTTCTCCAAGACACATTGTGATGAACCTGTCCAAAGTCAAGACAAAAGAAAAGATTCTGCAAGCTGCCAGGAGTAAGCGCCAGTTGACGTACAGGGGCAAATCCATCAGAGTGACCGCAGACTTCTCTAATGAAACTTTCCAAGCAAGAAGACAATGGTCATCAACCTTTAATCTACTTAAACAGAAAAATCCCCAGCCCAGAATTCTGTACCCTGCTAAGCTAAGCTTTAAAATTGACGGAAAAATCAAATCATTTACGGATATACAAACATTGAGGAAATTCGCCAGAAGACCACCTCTACAGGAAATACTTCAACTTGTTCTACACACTGACCATCAAAATGGATCAGCAACAAAGTAAGAACTCAGATATTAAAGGACAGAAGCTAACCTCCACACTGATGCAAAAGACAAACTAAGAAATGGACTCTCAAAAAATAAGATGAATAGAATATTACCACACTTGTCAATTATCTCAATAAATATTAAAGGCTTGAATTCCCCACTGAAGGGACATAGATTGGCTGACTGGATTAAAAAAAACAAGCCAACCATCTGCTGTATGCAAGAAACACACCTGGCTTCAAAAGACAAAATAAAACTCCGAGTCAAGGGTGGGAAGACAATTTTTCAGGCAAATGGAATTCAGAAGAAAAGAGGAGTTTCAGTCTTATTTTCAGATACATGTGGATTTAAAACAACTAAATTCAAAAAAGACAAAAGATGGTCACTTTATATTGGTCAAGGGAAAATACAAGAAGAAGACATTTCAATTCTAAATATTTATGCACCCAATTTAAATGCTCCCAGATTCTTGAAACAGACCTTACTCAGTCTGAGCGATATGATATCTGATAATACCATAATAACAGGGGACTTTAACACTCCTCTTACAGAACTGGACAGATCCTCGAAACAGAAAGTAAAGATATAAGAGATTTAAATAAGACCCTAGAACAACTGTACTTGATAGATGCATATACAACACTCCATATAAAAGATAAAGAATATACATTCTTCTCATCACCCCATGGAACATTCTCCAAAATTGATCATATCCTGGGACACAAAACAAATATCAACAGAATCAAAAGAATTGAAATTTTACCTTGTATCTTCTCAGACCATAAGGCACTAAAGGTGGAACTCAACTCTAACAAAAACGCTCGACCCCACACAAAGGCAAGGAAATTAAACAATCTTCTGTTGAATAACAGATGGGTGCAGGAAGAAATAAAACAGGAAATCATCAACTTCCTTGAGCAAAACAACAATGAAGACACAAGCTACCAAAACCTGTGGGATACTGCAAAAGCAGTTTTGAGAGGAAAATTCATCGCTTTAGATGCCTACAGTTGAAAAACACAAGGACAGCACATGAGCAATCTCACAAGCCATCTTATGGAATTGGAAAAAGAGGAACAATCTAAGCCTAAACTCAGTAGAAGAAAAGAAATATCCAAAATCAAATCAGAGATCAATGAAATTGAAAACAAAAGAATCATTCAGAAAATTAATGAAACAAGAAGTTGTTTTTTTGAAAAAATAAATAAAATAGATAAACCATTGGCGAAACTAACGAGAAATAGAAAAGTAAAATCTCTAGTAAACTCAATCAGAAACAATAAAGGGGAAATAACAACTGATCCCACAGAGATACAAGAGATCATCTCTGAATACTACCAGAAACTGTATGCCCAGAAATTTGACAGTGTGAAGGAAATGGATCAATATTTGGAATCACAACCTCTCCCTAGACTTAGCCAGGAAGAAATAGAGCTCCTGAACAGACCAATTTCAAGCACTGAGATCAAAGAAACAATAAAAAATCTTCCAACCAAAAAATGCCCTGGTCCAGATGGCTTCACACCAAAATTCTATCAAACCTTCAAGGAAGAGCTTATACCGGTACTGCAGAAATTATTCCAAAAAATTGAGGAAGAAGGAATCTTCCCCAACACATTCTATGAAGCAAACATCACCCTGATACCAAAACCAGGAAAAGACCCAAACAAAAAGGAGAATTTCAGACCAATCTCACTCATGAATATAGATGGAAAAATTCTCAACAAAATCCTAGCCAATAGATTACAGCTTATCATCAAAAAAGTCATTCATCATGATCAAGTAGGCTTCATCTCAGGGATGCAAGGCTGATTTAACATATGCAAGTCCATAAACGTTATCCACCATATTAACAGAGGCAAAAATAAAGATCATATGATCCTGTCAATAGATGCAGAAAAAGCATTTGATAAAATCCAGCATCCTTTTCTAATTAGAACACTGAAGAGTATAGGCATAGGTGGCACATTTCTAAAACTGATTGAAGCTATCTATGACAAACCCACAGCCAATATTTTACTGAATGGAGTAAAACTCAAAACTTTTCCTCTTAGAACTGGAACCAGACAAGGTTGTCCTCTGTCACCTTTACTATTCAACATGGTGCTGGAAGTTCTAACCAATACAATTAGGCAAGATAAGGAAATAAAGGGAATCCAAATGGGAGCAGAGTCAGCCTCTTTGCTGACAACATGATCTTATACTTAGAGAACCCCAAAGATTCAACCACAAGACTCCTAGAAGTCATCAAAAAATACAGTAATGTTTCAGGATATAAAATCAATGTCCACAAGTCAGTAGCCTTTGTATACGCAAATAACAGTCAAGATGAGAAGCTAATTAAGGACACAACTCCCTTCACCATAGTTTCAAAGAAAATGAAATACCTAGGAATATACCTAAAGAAGGAGGTGAAGGACCTCTATAAAGAAAATTATGAAATCCTCAGAAAGGAAATAGCAGAGGATATTAACAAATGGAAGAACATACCATGCTCATGGATGGGAAGAATCAACATTGTTGAAATTTCTATACTTCCCAAAGCAATCTACCTATTCAGTGCCATTCCTATCAAAATACCAACATCGTACTTTCAAGATTTGGAAAAAATGATTCTGCATTTTGTATGGAACCAGAAAACCCGTATAGCTAAAGCAGTTCTTAGTAATAAAAACAAAGCTGGGGGCATCAGCATACAGATTTTAGTCTGTACTACAAAGCCATAGTGCTCAAGACAGCATGGTACTGGCACAAAAACAGACACCTAGACACTTGGAATTGAATTGAAAACCAAGAAATGAAACTAACATCTTACAACCACCTAATCTTCGATAAACCAAACAAGAACATACCTTGTTGGAAAGACTCCGTATTCAATAAATGGTGTTGAGAGAAATGGATGTCTACATGTAAAAGACTGAAAATGGACCCACACCTTTCCCCACTCACAAAAATTGATTCAAGATGGATAAAGGACTTAAATTTAAGGCACGAGACAATAAAAATCCTCAAAGAAACATAGGAAAAACACTGGAAGATATTGGCCTGGGGAAAGACTTCATGAAGAAGACTGCCATGGCAATTGCAACAACAACAAAAATAAACAAATGGGACTTCACTAAACTGAAAAGCTTCTGTACTGTTAAGGAGACAACAACCAAAGCAAAGAGACAACCTACACAATGGGAAAGGATATTTGCATATTTCAATCAGACAAAAGCTTTGTAACTAGGATCTATAGAGAACTCAAATTAATCCACATGAAAAAAGCCAACAATCCCATATATCAAAGGGCAAGAGACATGAATAGAGCTTTCTCTAAAGATGACAGACGAATGGCCTACAAACATATGAAAAAATGTTCATCATCTCTATATGTTATAGAAATGCAAATCAAAACAACCCTGAGATATCATCTAAACACAGTGAGAATGGCCCACATCACAAAATCTCAAAACTGCAAATGCTGGTATGGATGTGGAGAGAAGGGAACACTTTTACACTGCTGGTGCGACTGCAAACTAGTAAAACGTTTCTGGAAGGAAGTATGGAGAAACCTGAAAGCACTCAAGCTAGACCTCCCATTTGATCCTGTAATCCCATTACTGGGCATCTACCCAGAAGGAAAAGAATCCTTTGATCATAAGGACACTTGTACTAGACTGTTTATTGCAGCTCAATTTACAATTGCCAAAATGTGGAAACAGCCTAAATGCCCATCAACCCAGGAATGGATTAACAAGCTGTGGTATATGTATACCATGGAATAGTATTCAGCTTTTAAAAAAATATGGAGACTTTACATCCTTCGTATTAACCTGGATGGAAATGGAAGACATTATTCTTAGTAAAGCATCAGAATAATGGAGAAGCATGAATCCTATGTACTCAATTCTGATATGAGGACAATTAATGACAATTAAGGTTATGGGGGAGAGGAAAAGCAGAAAGAGGGTCATAGGGAGGGGGTTGGGGCCTTGGTGTGTATCACGCTTTATGGGGGCAAGACATGATTGCAAGAGGGACTTTGCCTAACAATTGCAATCAGTGTACCCTGGCTTATTGTACCCTCAGTGAATCCCCAAAAATAAAAAAAAAAAATGCTAAAAAAAAAAAAAAAAAGAAAGAAAAGGCTAGCCTGACCACCAAGAAGGACAGAGATTCCTTGGAACATAGGCCCACACAATCTGGGGTTCCTGTCTACCCTAATGTGGTCAGGGTTGAGAGGTGGAAAAAACAGAAGTCTATCAGGCAGCAGAAAGAAAAAAACACTTGGAGCCAGGCACTGGAGTAAGCAGTAAGTTTTCCAGGAGTTTGGTGAGCAAGCCACCCCTGGAATAGGAGGAGAATGGTACCCTCTGCTGACAGGGCTTGACATCCCTGCTGCTAGCAAAAGAAAACTATTTCAAAGGTCCAGATCCATTGTCATAGAGCAGGCAAGGAAGCATGAATTTGGAGCTGATAGGCAATACCTTAATAACGGCACACTAGGATGCATTTAACCAGTTTCCTATTAGCGGACGTGTTGGTGTTTCCCATTTTTCACCAATCTCAACCATGTTGCTATGAGTGACCATAGGTATACAGATTCTCACACTTGAATGATTATCACATGAGAATTTGAAATTGCAGAGAGGGACATGAGGAGTTTTGCATCCCATTCTAGTGTTAATCAAGTAAGTCCTGGGCTGAAGTTTGCTGGTGAAAACGTAGAAATCAGCAACTGCCCAGATTACTTAAGGATGGCCAAAGGCCTTATTGGGGGTTGGGCACCATTGCTTTTTGTAAGATTCACTGTAGATAAAAGAATAAGAGTTATTTACTTAATCTTCGTAGGCCCCAGGTTTCCTCTTTCATCTCTGAATGGTCTTAGCCATTGGGGTCTCTCCCAGGATAACACACCCCTACCCTACCACACCAGAGGACCACCATAGGTTGTACAATTCCTTCCTTATTTGGTACCTGAAGACCCTATTTTCGCCCTTGGGAATATTTCTATATTTGTCATGTGCTATTTGAAACATGTACAGGTGTTTGTAAACAGAAACAGGAGGTCTAGAAGGCCCTGTTTCCTGCATGGAAGGCTTGTCCATCCTTCCTTTCTTTGCCCCCCTTATCCTCACACATCCTCACCCAGAAATCCCTTCAATTGAGCATATGGGTGGTCACTGCTTGAAGACATACTTCAATCCATTCATCAGCTAAGCACCCTCATTATGCCAGGCAATCTGTACAAGGATCCCAAAGGACAGATGCTATTGCCTTCATTTTGTACACATGGAAACTATGGGTAAAAGCCTAAACAACATCTGAGGTGCCAGAGCTTTCAGTAGTAAAGCTTCAATGTCACACCAGATTCCCCAGTGGAAGCCCAAAACATGGCCACGTTTTAGAAAATATTGTAATTAGAGAAAGGGGGAAAGGGCTAGTGGGCTTTTGCCCTGGCTCAAAAGGCCTCCCTGTGCCCTATGGTCTCTGGTGGCTCCTAAGGAAGTCCTTCCCTATTAGTTCTGGCCCTGGTTAGGGCTTCCTCCAGTGACCCTTCCCATGGTCGCCTGAAAACCTGTTCACAAATACAGAGGGTCTTTCATAAGTCTTTGTTTATCAGAGGCATCATTGTGTTTGGAGTTCTTGATCCAGACAGGTGTTACTAGTGAAGGTGCAGTGCTTCCTTCCAAGAGTCAGGCCCTTCCCGCATGGTGCATCTCTTAGAGATGTTACCTGGCAGAGAGTACCAACAAGCAGTGAAGGTTTCACCATCCTTTCCTGAGCATCAGGCAGAAGTACAGGATGGGGACCACCCACATATGTCTTTGATTATTTTTTCCCAGAAGAGCAGTCATCCTTTACTTTTGTTAATTTATATATTTTTTCTCAATATCAGATTTACACATAACACACACAAAAATACATGCACAAAGACCCTGAAACATGATTGCAATATGTAACCAAGACGATTTTTAAGCTATTCTCCTCTCTTTGCAATTATTAGTAAGAGTTTGGCATGTTGTTTTGTATTTTTTAAATTTTAATGGACTATTTCCTAGGCAAAGTCAAGTGCTCAGCAAAATTCAGCAGAAAGTATAGGGAGTTCCATCTGGCGCCTCTCCCCACTCCCTCAGAGCCTTCACAGTGCCAACATCCCCCCACTGGAAAGGCAGATCTGGAACAATTGAATAACGTACATTGATATTCCGTTATAATCCAAAGTCATAGTTTACATTAAGGCAACAACTTGATCTTGTACATCCTCTGAGTTTGGACACATGGCGTGTATCCACCATTATAGTATCATACAGAGTAGTTTCACTGCTCTAAAGATCCTCTGTACTCTGCCTGTTCTTCCCAACCTTCTCCACAACCCCTGGCAACTACTAATCTTTCAGTGCCTCTAGTTTTATTTTTTCCAGAATATAATATTTCAGCTAGTATGGCATATAGCAATTTCAGAATGGCTTGTTTGTATTTTTAAAATGTTTTGTGCCTAAGCATACATGACTATTTATTATATATTCATTAACTAGGGATAATATCAAACATAGTGTTTAGCAACTTTCTTCCAGTAAAAGTAAGTCTTGACCATGTTTTCTCAACAGTATGACCAAAGATTAGGGTATCAATCGCAATAATCACTAACTGACTTGAACATTTACTGTGCCATGTACTGTTCTACTGTAACTGTTTTCCACGTGTAATATGGGCTGAATTGTGTCCCCATGAAGAGCATATGTTGACATGCTAACCCTCAGTATGTCATAATGTAACTGTACATAGACATAGGACCTTTAAAGAGGTATTGAAGTTACAATGAGGTCAATATGGTGAACTCTAATCCAACATGCCTGTTGTCCTTATTCACGGTGAGATTAGGACGTGAACACACAGACACACACAAAGGAATGATTATGTGAAGAGGGTTAAAGAAGACAGCCACGTACAAGGCAGGGAGAGGACTTCAGAGGAAGCCAACACTGCAGTTTAAATATCAGTTCTACATCTTGTGTGTTGAGATAACTTTGGCAAGTTATGGAACTCTTTTTTAGGTTGTTATTTAACATGGAGATGATAATAGTAACCAGCTCATGGATTCTTGTGTTGATTCAATGAATTAAAAAATGTGCCAAGTACTTAGTACGATGCCTGGTACATGGGAGATGCTGAATAGGTTCTCAATTAGATTGTTATTACTTCAATCATTGCAGCCCCTTTGATGTCATTCTTATTACTATCATTATTACTTAGCAGCACATACTCTGGTCCATTGTTGGTAGACTACAAAATACTAAAGTCAGTATGTTAAAGCAATGTAGCAGTTTCTTATGAAGTACTGTTACATTAGACTCAGCAATTCCACATCTCGGCATTTACTGAAGAGAAAACATATGCTCACATGATGATTATGTGAATGTGTATAAGAGCTTTATTATAACACCCCAAAGTAATCATCAACTAATTGCTTATCTTATGGTGAGTAAACGAGAAAATTATGGTACATCTGTAAAATAGAACACTGATAATTTAAAATGATTATTGATACATGCAACAATATGTATGAATCTTAAATGCATTATGGTAAGTGAAAAAGGTCTAGAAAGAAAGCCTACCTATTGTACAATTTGAGTTAGATATTGTTCTAGTAAAGTCATAGTAAGAGGAAAAGAATTGGGTTAAAGTTCGCTGGAAGGATGGATAACAAAGGGACATAAGAGAACATTTGGGGATGATGAAAACATTCCATATCTTTGCTATGGTTGTGGTTACATTACTAAATATATTTCTTAAAACTCATATAAATATACAACTGTAAAGAATGACTTTTACTTTTATAATATAATGTATATTATATAGCTGTTACCCACCTATAAAAATAATAGCAGGATTATGTGTAGGAATGTTGCTATGAAGGAATATATGGAAATATTAATATCATCTTCTAAGGATCATACATACCCTACTTTTAAATAAACCTAGCCTCTGACTGCAGTTCCTGGTTTATCCTGAACATTTATATTTGAATCAAGCTATGTCCATAAAGTTCATGGTTATTCCTCAAATGGTGCTTCCTGAGCCAGACTATAAAGCCAGGAACATTTCGAGATAAATATTCAAGGTTCACAAGGCTTCAGTACTGCTCGAAGTCTCACCCTGCCACAGGGGGTCAGGGTCAGAGAAAAGGACTCTTGATGAAGAGCCCTGAGACATGCAAAGTCTATTCCAGGTTACAGAGATATTGACAGAGGTCAGGTCAGCACACAGAGGGGACAAAACAAATATGGTTTCCTGGCATTGAGCTCAGCAAGAAAGCTCCTGGCAGCAAGTGACAGAACACCCTGCTGGCAGGAGATTCATAAGCTACGCAGGTGGGAAGCCAGATATTTTTATCAGCAGCATCCTAGTAAATGTTGTTATAGCAATAATTCAAAGGCAATCAAGTTTTAGGTCAGACACTTCTCAGAACGAGGTATTTCATATAGCATCAGTTAAATCTACTTAGTGACTAACACCCATCAATTTGATAAATTTTTATTTGAAGATTCTGATCACAAGTAAGTAGCAAACTTGCTCTTTTTATAGCATTTTTAAAATATTTTAAATATTTAATTTTTAAAATTCAATTTGTTCTGAGTTTATTTTTTCTTCTTAAATATAAATATGCCTGTTTCTTACTGCTGCTATCTACCGGATGCTCCTATACTTGCTTTTTGTAAATTTTCTAAATATTTACATGTTCTCTTTCCCACTTACCCCTCCTTTTTATTGTTACCTTTTTATTGGCATTTTATGTTCATGATTAGGAAAAGTCTGATTTGTGGTGTAATTTTTAAATTGATGATTATAAAATTGGTAGGGATTGTAAATGTTTTATAATTTTATAAAATAAATAAAGTGAATAATATTTAACTAGATTAATTTATTAAGGTACTACAGGCCATATAATTTAAGACAGATGGCTTTTCAAAATATTTTAATCATGTTAATATAATATTTATGATCTGTAAATTTTTAGAAGTTAAACAAAAATAATAATTTTTTACTTAATCTGTGCTTAATTCTCCCAACTCTTGATAGTATTTAATTTCAAATGTTTATAAGCATGCATACAACCTATATAAACTAAAGGCCCATAGCCTTTTTAAAGAATTTAAACTTAAATTGATTTCGTTTACAGAAAATTGTATTTTCCTCAATTTATTAGGTATGTAAGAAATCAATTTGGGTCACCCTACATACAGAATACCCCAAACAGTTAAAGTGTTGTGGATAAAAGAAGCGTCAAAGGATCACCAGAGTTGTACAGACCAATCACAATTTTGTGAACAGTTGCAGAAATAAGAAGACATAGATTTCTATATATTTTTTCCTTTTATGGACTGTTCTTTATGTGGTTTGAAGATTTTACAGAATAACCTATTGGGACTGCAAGCGAACTATAGAAAAGCTTGAACACTTACTCAGTTACTGATAGTATTTGGAGCGTCCATTTTGGGGAAGAGAATAAAGAAGTCTGTATAGGGTGAAGTTGCATGATGTTGCAAGTTGTTGCTATTGTTGTTTTATAGAAGTTCACTTATTTACAGAAGGATGCAAATGGATGTTGAGTAGCCAAAGGTGTGGACAGTAGAAGATGCCTGAGGGGGTTTTCTCACCTTACCTTCCAACTTCTACCTGCAGAGACTGATAAGATAAAATCTGCATTCCCAGATTCCCTTTCCAGGAAGGGTCTAGCTGTGAATAGGTCTTGCTAAGTAGGTGTCCTTGCATGAGCTTTGGCAGCAAAGGGAAGTGATGACCACTTTCTTGCTACTGTTGGTATTGAAAACAAAAAAAGTAGGTAGAGGTCAGTGTTTGCTGATCCCTGTGCTACACGTTGGGGTGTCAGCTAGTTGTGGTAGAGACACAGCACAGTTTCCTAACGCCCGACTCACAGCAACAGTGGGGATCTAGATTCCCACCACCCAGTGGGTCCTTTAATTTTCACTGCTGCACATCTACTGGTAAGTTAGTAAAGTATTATGTTCTTTCTTCTTGAAATAACACTAGTATTTTCTATTATCTTCAGTGAACTCTGTGATACCAGAGATATTATACATATTTTAAAAAAAAATACAGGTGGAATTTCGAAAGATTCAGGAGACAGAAACATGCAGAAAGAGAAGAGCGAACCATTTATTAAGCCATATGCATTCATTAGCACAAATATTTCTTCTTTTTCTAAGTCTAAATATTTTGCAAGGAAACAAAATAGCAAATGACATAATGAAGCTAAAACAATCATGCAGGCATCTTACAGGAAAACATTCACACAACAAAAATCATTTTGACATTTTTGTATCAGTCAACTCAAAACTCCTGAAATCAGGCGGCACCTGTGGCTCAGTCGGTAAGGAGCCGGCCCCACATACCGAGGGTGGCGGGTTCAAACCTGGCCCTGGCCAAACTGCAACCAAAAAATAGCCGGGTGTTGTGGCGGGTGCCTGTAGTCCCAGCTACTCAGGAGGCTGAGGCAAGAGAATCGCTTAAGCCCAGGAGTTGGAGGTTGCTGTGAGCTGTGTGAGGCCACGGTACTCTACCGAGGGCCATAAAGTGAGACTCTGTCTCTACAAAAAAAAAACAAAACTCCTGAATTCTTCTATGAATGAGTTTCAACAAAACTTGTTTGAGCACCATGTGTTACAAATTCTGACAATTTATTAGCGGAAGTCAGAATGTGTCACACAATTACCAAGTCACTCATTTTTGGAGCCTACACTATTTGGGACTAAGGATAAAGTAAATTGAAAAGGTGCCACTTTTGAATAACAGTACATAAAATGACAACATGTAAAATGATACAATTTAATTACTGAATTGGGAAAAAAGTTTTCACTACAATTTAATGCATTTACAGACACTATAAATGTGTTCATTTAATAGTCCTACTTAGAAGATTTTCTCCCTCCGTCTCCCCCTTAGATTTAGTCTAATGTTTTTATTGCAAAGAAAGGTACAGAGGCTGACATGACAATTTGAGTTTGTCCATCCCATAAGCTTCAACAAATCAGGCCTCTCTTACAGATATATTAGGAACATATAAGGAGTTACATTTTTACCAAACTGGAAAAAAAATATAGATGCTCCATATTTACTCAAGCTACTGTACAATGGTGGTTGTGTGCTTCATGTGAAATGGGCTGACGTGATTTGATCCAAAGGGTAGAGAACAAACTTGAGGATTCTGAAACATGCATAGGGATTTCAAACCTTAATGAAGATCAAACTTTAACAGAGATTAAACTATCTTATAAAAATTATAGGTTTTTATGCTGAGAAATCATATTTTCAATCTTAAAATCCTAACCACAGTACACTTATAAAGATGTTAGAAAATAATACAGCTAACATGAGAAAACCAAAACTATATTGTAAACTACTTAATTATATTGGGGAGATTCATCTTATGGTTCCTAATCACCACCGACTCTACTTTCAGCGTGAAATGTTTTTGGTGTGTGTGTGTGGGGGGCATAGAGAGGAATGCACTTACCTTAATGTCTGCTCCCCAAAATACACATTTCCCCCATCTCCTACTCAAGGTTATGATTACCGTTGAACAGCTTACTGAACCATGCTTTTAAAAAATCAATGCTAAAATATTTCTTTTTATGTAGAGGTCATCAGTGGCATCCTGGTTGATTAAGTATTATCAAACATGTATAATTTATGTAGTCCATGTATTATAATTGGCTTCAAACGCTGGAAAAGTCTATCCTCAACAATACATCAAAGTCATTTCCTGAAGTTACTATACTCCAAAACTAAAAATTAGGCAAATTAAAATTAATGAGTAAATTAAAAGAAATATATAGCATCATATTTATGTTTACATATAACATTCTCTTTGAAACTTAGGAACGGAAAAAGACAACTCTTTTTCAAGTTTATTCTTTTCTTTTACCTAGATTACAAAAGTGAATTTTTATAGCATTTTAGACTGACTCCATGTATGTATTACACATGGATTTCTTTGTCTGTACAAAGGAATATAGTCACAAACAACCATACTCATTCTAGAAGCCAGAATTCAAGCTCTGAAAAGTATTGATGAAATTGAATAAAGGAATTTGTTTCAGAATATTTTAGGACTTCCATTATAAAATTCTGGATTCTAACATTGACAACGTCCTTTTAATCTGAGCACAGCCTGTTCAACTTGTATCAGAGGGTTTCCTTTCAAACTAGGCCAAAAGCAAAGTGAATGTAAGATATTTGAGCTTTCCCTGCATAGACGTTTACTACTCTTTTGAGCTCACTTCTCTGAGGAAGGATACCTTTCTTTCAATATATCTTCCAAAACACTGATTAACCCTAAAATGTGAAGCCTAAGGAAAGGAAGAAACTATTGTGAGAATCAGAATCACTCATGGGAAGTCTAAACCACCATAGAGATAAAACCCCATGTAAAAGTTAATTGCTCTGTATTCCAGGAAAACACAGGAGGCCTTTGTAAAGAAAGGAAAATAACTATTGGTATATAAAAGGCTCCTTTAGCTTTTAATCCCATAGATCCTGGTTTCATTTGAACTAAATCTTCATAACATGTGCTAATGAATAAAATGCCATCTTTAAAATAATAAATGTAACTGGAAAATCACATATGGTTCGTTTGCACTTAAAAGACTAAACTATTTCTCCATTGCAATATCTGAATTTCTACAACTATGGACAAAACCCTTTATTTTTAGCCTGCCAATCTGTACCATGTTTGATTTCTTATTTTTTGGTAGCATTAAAATTCTACATTAAAAATTATAACTCTTCTTTTTCAGGGACTTTAATTTTCCATCTTCTTTCACCATAGAATCTGGCAGTGTCATCAGTCTTATATTTCAAAACGTTTATATTTAATGTTTAGTCCCAAAGAAATAGAAGGCATAGTCAACTCCCTGTTATTTATTTATTTTGCTTTGATCTGCAGGTTGTCATGTAAACCAAGCAGCACATTACATGTGGGCTTGCTGACTGACAAAGCTCTCAGATTTCTCTGTGTCTAAGGAAAGTTATTTTTGATACAGTGTGAGATATTTTAAAAGAGTGTTTGAAGTGTTAAAGCAGATATCTGGGCCAACAAAAATGAAGATCATGTTCTTTTTTTTAACAAATAACATACAAATTTATTAACTATAACTTACATGGTACTATTACATCTCCAGCTTATTCACTTTATATATCTGCTAATTTGTAACCTTTGACCTATATCTTCCAATTTCTTTCTTCCTGCTGTCCCTGGTAACTACTGTTTTATTTTCTATCTCTGTGTATTTGACTTTTAAAGAAGATTTCACATATAAGGGAGATTGTGCAGTACTTTCCTTTTTTTTTTTTATTGTTGGGGATTCATTGAGGGTACAATAAGCAAGTTACACTGATTGCAATTGTTAGGTAAAGTCCCTCTTGCAATCATGTCTTGCCCCCAAAAAGTTCTTAATTTTGATCATTCCAAAAACTTCAGGCTGAGCTTCCTTGTATGAAAAAAAGCATTATGAAAAGTGAGGGCAGTTACAGAAAGATGGCTTATGCCATTTTGAGCTGTAGGAATTAGCTTTAAAAATTAAAACTTCATCCCATGCCACTAACATGATTTTTAGAGTGATTATTTTTGCTCTCCAACGTGCATATTGGATTCATCGCTTTTGTCTTGCCCTGATTTCTTGAGTAGGTAAATCTCTGAGTTTTCTTATTCAGATTCTTGACTGCATCATATTGTAAAGGAATTAATTTTGTGCATTTGAAACATGCATCACTGGGCTTGGCACCTGTAGCTCAAGCAGCTAGGTAGGGTGCCAGCCACTACCCCAGAGCTGGTGAGTTCAAATCCAGCTGGGGCCTGCCAAACAATGACAACTGCAAACAAAAAATAGCCGGGCTTTGTGGCAAGTGCCTGTAATCTCAACTACTTGGGAGGCTGAGGCAAGAGAACCACTAAGCCCAAGTGTTGGAGGTTGCTGTGAGCTGTGATGTGACAGCACTCTACCCAGGGCAACAGCTTGACTGTCTAAAAAAAAAACACGCATGGTCATGGCTACACGGTTACTCTACATGTTGTCATTAATGTCTAATCATCATATTGCTCCTGACTGTCCTTCTTATGTTATCACTGCTAACCAAAGAAGGGTAGATCTAACTGCTAACCTTACAGATAAAAGGTTATATACTTTATTAACTTTTGCCAAGAAAGCAGGAAGAAATGAGAGACTGAGATAACTGGTAAAGCTGGGATCAATGGCCACTTCATATTGCCCAAGTCAATATGAAAATAAAGCTGGTGAAATACATAGCCAGTTCTGGCCCTTCCCTCACCCAGACCTGACCTTTCCTTCTGCCCATTCATTTTTTCTGTCAAAAAAGTACCCCACATGCTTGTTAAAGCCAAGTATGTATGTATTCTACAACCCAATACCTATACTCACTTTAGAAATTTATACATATGTTAACCAAAACATATTTGCAGCAATGTTCAGAGAAGTTATACTGGTAATAGGCAAAAGCTGAAAGCTACATGAATGCTTATCAACAGTAGAATGTGTGAGTTTTTAATATATTCATACAATGAAATATCATGCCCAACATGGGAAACGCTCAGAGATGTAATATTTCATCAAAGAAGCCAAAAATAAAAGCACGTATACTGTGTGGTTCCATTCAGGGACAGTTAGTGAGGAGGGTGGGGTAAATTATGCACTTTTAAGGGCTGATAATAATCTATTTCTTCAATATACACATGAAAGTGTATTTACATGCAAAATTCATTGAATTGTACTTTGGAGATTTTTTGACTTTTCTATCTAGGCTATACATCAATAAAAAATGCACACCCTTATAAAAACTTGGATAATATTATGAAAAGTAAACAATAAGAACTTCTTAAATATAGTTACTAGTAACTTTGTAATCTTTTTCCTTAGAGTGTTTAAAATAAATACGAATGCAAAACAGTCACAGAACTTGCAATATCTATTTATCTATCTATTCTTATTTTTGAGGAAAAAAATCCATTTAGGTATGTTTCTCAAGGTAAATATGTTCATAAAATAATATTTTATCAATTCTTAATTACTTTAAGTGTAGAAGATAATGCTACCTAGAAATATGTCTAAAATATTCACATAAAGATATGATCCTATTTACAAAGCAAAGATAGTTACATTTGGTGCTGTAAATATTACAATCGATGATTGATATATGCAGTAAGGACCTAGGCACTATTTTTTTCCACTTTTAAAGGGAAAAAATTTTTCAGAGTAAGGCAGCCTTTTGGGGACAATCTTTTTGGTACAAAATTCACATTTCCTCCTGCATTTCAAGGTGAAAGTAATTTAAACATCTGATAGAAATAAAATGACTAGAAAGAATTATTATCTAAATCTATTTTAGGTTTGCTTCTGTTCTTCTTACTGTGCTAAGTTGAGAGAATATTTATTTATTTCCTTCACTTTCTAGAATTAACACTTATTTGATAACGAGGAACTCCCCAGTTGGTGTGCACCAGAGAACTAATGAAGTAACATAATAATTTAAATATTTAAAATATTAATCCACTTCTTTCAAATTCACCTCTTTTACATCACTGTATCATTTTCAGATGTTAATGCAAATCTATGTCCTTTAAACAAATAATAAAAGTTTTCAGTTCTGCAAATATTTGTTGAATAATCCTCTCTATTTCAGTTCATTTCTAGTTGAAGAGATATCCCATATATGTCAATTCTAATGCATGAACTAGGTGCAGATAATAGGGAGCGGAGAGAGAGAGAGAGAGAGGGGAAGCTAGAAAGGTAGAGATTGGTGTGAGGATAATAAGGAAAGAGAGAGAATATTTTAATAGAGGAAAGAATCCAGGAAGGCTTCACTGAGAGGTAAAGTGTGAGCTGAACTTAAAAGGTAGTTAGGGTGCCATCAAATAATCATAGGAGAGTGAATGGGAAATTCTGCTCAATATTCTCTTTGTATCAAAACCTGCAGGATCTTATACATCAATGATCTTAATTCCAACCCTCTGAAGTTCTTTACATTGCTGTGAGAGTCATCTTTGGACTAGGCAAAGCATCAGATTACATCTCCCCCCATCAGGGGTTCAAAGTGCAATAAAAACCCTTTAATATTGCATGCAAAAGTTTATCATCAGCTATGTTTATCTCACCAGTCCCATCTCCTATTACTTCTCTTCCACCCCTCACTCCCACTTACCGCAGCCATATAAAAAAATCAGCACTTTTCCAGAAACATCATGATCTTCTGTAGGCGGTATCCTTGGCCTGGAATGAGACTTTGCTCATAATTTATGTAGCTGATTTTTTGTCATATTTCAAAGCCTGTTTAAAAGAGATGACAATGGCTAGGTGACTCTTACTTTAACTACTGATCTATTAGCCTTGAATAGCTTCCCTCTGAGAGAACGAGGTAGGTCATGGTCCTCAAACAAGCTCCCCTTGTTTACGTGATTGCTCCCCAGCATACTTCCTAAGTTCTGACTGCAGTTTTCCACTGTTTGCTTCTCTCTCAGACCATAGATTCTGTGTATCCTGGATTTTCTACCTTTAGAAACCAATACAGAGTAAGAGCAAATTTGTTTTAAATTAGATGAATTGAGCAAAGGCAAGAAGATGAGAAAGTGCAGATACTGAAGAATACTGTCAGGGGTTGTATGGTTGTGATACAGGAAAGAAATAAAGCCCTTGGAATGATGAAGAAAGTGGTTGGTGGAAATAATGGAATCATGCGGAGCGCTCTGAATGCCATCAGATGGAAATAGCTCTCTATTCTATTTTCACAGGCATGCTAGCAAGAATTTGAATCAGATGAATGATCCCATTTATCCTTTGACATTGTAAATAAAAACACTACTACCAAATTAACATTTTGCACAGACAACAATTCATATCACATTTATTAACTTAAAGTCATGCTTATACTTTTGTTATCAACCATACAACATGTATACCAAATGAATGTCTCTTTAATTATAATTGTTATTGTCTCCCATTAAGAGAGCCTAATATTGCATTTCAAAAGAATATGGAACTAATTAGAGTATACTATATTTATTAGTAACAGACAATCTCAACCAGTTCTCAAGAAAGGAAACTCTTACCAAAAATACTTAACATAGGAAAATGATATTCAATGAGTCTTGACATTCTTAACTGCAAACAGAACTCTAATTAATGAATCAGTGAATTGTACTTTCTTGGATGCTGACAACCAAGGCCACATCGTATCTTTCACTGTGATATATTATGTAGGTTTGTCTGTGTCTGTAAGATTTCAAACTATCTAAGTTTTTCAAACTATCTATTAAGATTTCTTGCCACCACAGCCGATCAGTTTTAAAGTAAATAGCACAATATAATTTCTGCAAGGTCTTTTGGTGATTGTGTTTTGTGGGATAGAGTATGAAGCGGGAATAGATTTGTTTTATTCATTTTCACAGCATGAAAATAGAATATGAGCATGTGAAAAAGTCATCATTACTCTCTTTAGTCCTTCAAATAGCCACATCATGAATTTCTATTCTCAGAAAAAGCAATTGGTCATCCTGGATATAATGATATGACTCTGGGGCACCTACATATACAGTATGTCAAAGGAAAAAAAATGAATCTCTTTTCCCAGAGTCTGCAGATTGCTAGTGTAAGGGAAGGTTAAAAGAAAACTGAAATGATTTAGAGGTAGTAATAGGTAGGATGCTCTAAAAGCATGAATCTATGCTCCAGAGCTTACTTCAAAATTGATTGAACTTAAAAACACAATATAAAATGACTTTGTATTTGACACAGCTGTAGTTCTATAATCTTCTAAAGCTATATTAAAATTTGATTTAACCAAGTAAGTTATGCTGATAAGAGTGACTTTGGGAGGTTGACTTTTAAGAACATAAGAAGGTCAATTTTTTTTAGGACAGAAAAAACCCTAATTGAACGTGTTTACATTTAATCATTATTACACTTTTAATCAACACCACAGAATGATGAAACTCTGGTCCTTGTTGAAGAATGTAATCTCTCAGCTTCTCAATGCTTATTTATTTTTTATTTTCCCAGATGAAAATAAATAAATTCATAGAGAATTGCCTGAAATGTATGTATTTCATCCTTATCCTTTTATTCTAGATGACATCCTCAGATAAAGTCAAACTATTAAGTTATATTCATGTACCATCATTTCGGTCTCTCACAGATTTTTTTCCCCCGCAAATTGCCTTTTGGTATAATACTATCAACCGGTATTGAGTAGAAGTATTTAAAAACTCTATCAGTATGCCTATTGGTGGGATACTAAGTATAAAAACACAGTACCAAATATTTCAAAATATCTTTTGTATGAAGACTTCTGTTGGAAATTTCTCAAGCTTTCCTGAAATATCTGCTTTTCATCTATCTCATGGATTTAGAGAATAAAGTAACTATCATGTTTTCTTTTATATTTTAAAATGTAATTACTAAGAAATCAATGAGGCCCACCTGTTTGAGGACTTATAGGATCTATTTTGGTGGTGGTGGCTGTTGATCCTCCACTAGAATCCCTTTGCTGCAGGTGCACCGTACTCTACTTACAGACAGTGGTGGCTGCTAAAGTCTCTGTATCTCCCCTGAGAATTTACCATATTCATATTAAGTACATATTACTGCATATATGATATATATCAATACATTATAGCTAACATATATTAACATACTCAATATCATTATTCACTCCAGGGTGAACATGTGGGGCTTTTATTTTATAAAAATATAATGATGATTATCATAAAAAGTTCTAGAGTTATATGCAGAGTAATTTTCACAGATTTTATTACATTTCAAATGGTTATTTTAAGTAAATAATACAAATATTGTTTTTTTCATCCTTTTTCCGTTTTCTCTGTTCCTTACAAAAGCACAAATGTCCACTTTATTTCTTATTTCACTATTTTTGTTTCCTTATTCTAAATAAATCTTGAGTATGTGAGTGGTAAATTCACACTTTTACTTCTGGTGGTTAAAATCAAAAGTAAATTTTCCAAATCCCTGGACCCTCTAAAATTTCATTTCTTATACCACTAATTGCAGATCATCTTTTCTAAAGTAAATGTCTAAAATTTTATTATGCAACATGTTCTTTATAATAACCTGTCAGTACATTATTTGAACAGACACTTGAATTTGGCACTGTATACATTAAAGTCAGTTTTCAGTGTTTTGAAAAAAAATAAGATCATGATGCAATTAGTGTTACTTATAATAGATAATGTACAAAGCTTAATTAAAATGTGATAAATGGAGGATTTTTTCCTTTAAGCCATCACATTATTTTTGGAGAACATCTTTTTATTTACAAACGTTGTTATACTGGTTTTTTTCTTGCTGATGATCTACATGCTAATGATATTCTTACAATATACCTCAGTGAACTTTCACACGCTCAAACATGATTAAGAGAGTGAACACTGGGGACCATTAGGGTATTTGAGAATATGTTTTCTTTATAGTCTTATCTTCTTGGTTTAAGAATAGAAATTCAATTTTTAGCCTATTCCCTATTATTTTTCATTTTATTTTATTTTATATTTTTGTGGTTTTTGTCCAGGGCTGGGTTTGAACCCGCCACCTCCAGCATATGGGACCAGTGCCCTACTTCTTTGAGCCACAGGCGCCGCCCTCCCTATTAATTTTAAAAATAAAAACAAATTTTACATTAATAAAAAGTTGTTTCAATTGATAATATACTTCATAATTTGAAATTCTGTTATACTAAATATAATAGGTTTCCATAGTGACAAAACTGATTAGAGGGAAATGTCAACCATTAGCTACCCTGACTTACAAAGTAGGCCACTATGTCAGCATGTTAGAAGAAAAGACAAATGGCAACAAATAATGTGAAATCTTGAAAATGAGTATAAAGTTTAAATTGTCTAATTAAAGAAGAGGATAAAAATGTATATTCAACCAGCCCAGGAGAAAAATACCAGAGTATCGCTGACCATAAATTCATTTATTTTTCAATAATGTAACATGAATGCAAAGTATAAAGTTAAACAATACTGAACTAATGATCTTAGACTAATTAATGAATTAAGCTAAATATTAATTAGTAAATTAAACTAAATCTGTGCAATTTGGGGTTTCATTAACAGAAAGAAATACAGGCTAGAACAAAGTGTAAAGTTTAATATGGACTCTGACAGGCTTGACTAGTTTAAAAAGAAAGGTAAACAATAAGATTAAAAGCAATGAAATGCGGTGATGTGAGCATCCTTTAAGAAACTGAGAGTTGATAGTCTAAACTACAGAGAGGTCTGCAGAGGTGAAAAACAATTTCCCATAGTGAAAGGCTACTCTCAGAGCAAAGAGCTACACATGTTAAGTAGCTCTGCAGAACAAATTCAACAGAAGCAAGGATTTTCTAACATAATGAACATTCAAAAATGGAATGGATAATAGCTCTACCAATTGATATGTAGCTTCTATCTGAACAAAAGTAGTGGTATTGAAACAAACATTCATGTGTTGGATAGAGTTTCAACAACATAAACCCTTTACCTCCCTTTAGACTTTAGATACACTGCTTTATACCATATATCGTTACATCATTTTAATTATTTACTCAAGGTCTCATCAAAAGCAATAAGCACATAGCACTCAGATAATTAAAGACTTTAGGGTTAAATTGATTTGACTACAACATGAGGTAATTTGAACCAAGTGATTTCTATAGTACTTGATGATAATGTAAAGCTGTAAAAACCAGTCCCTAAGCATATAGAAACCAGTCCTGAAGTATGCTAATATTACGAATATAACGGATTTGGTTGTGAATTCTTCTATTCCTAACCACTAGGTAATGTTAATTATATACAGTATATGAGTTAGAATATATACACCTTGTTAAGTTTCTTATGCTCTGTCAATGGCAAAACAATTGCCTCAGGTTGTGGGGTTAACCTGCACTACTTTATTAGCGATGCTACTGCTACTTCTACCATGACCACTGGGACTCTTGCTTTTAATATCTGCCATTGCTAATACTAACAGTGCTGACACTACCACTAACATTTACTGAGTTATTATGACATGCTAAGTACTTGATTTGGCATGCTATATAAATTGAGTCTTTTATCCCTCAAGCAACGCTACACATAATTGTAGGTATTGTTAACAGCCCAATCTTAAAGATAACTCTACTGTGGCAAAATTAAGAACGTTACTCAAGATCATGTAGTTTTAAAGTGGCTGGAAAAGCATTTGAAATTAGGCCATGGTTTCAGAATTAGTGCTTTTATTACTCTATATTGGTGGGACTGCAACTAGAATAGTCTTTATGGAAAGACCTATGCAGAGTCCTCAAAGAACTAACTGTGAGGCTTTCAATTTGATCCTGCAATCTCATTACTAGGTGGATGTGGAGAGAAGGGAACACTCTTACACTGCTGGTGGGACTGCAAACTAGTACAACCTTTCTGGAAGAAAGTATGGGGAAACCTCAAAGCACTCAAGCTAGACCTCCCATTTGATCCCGCAATCCCATTACTGGGCATCTACCCAGAAGGAAAAAAATCCTTTTATCATGAGGACACTTGTACTAGACTGTTTATTGCAGCTCAATTTACAATCGCCAAAATGTGGAAACAGCCTAAATGCCCACCAACCCAGGAATGGATTAACAAGCTGTGGTATATGTATACCATGGAATACTATTCAGCCATTAAAAAAAATGGAGACTTTACATCCTTTGTATTAACCTGGATGGAAGTGGAAGACATTATTCTTAGTAAAGCATCACAAGAATGGAGAAGCATGAATCCTATGTACTCAATTTTGATATGAGGACAATTAATGACAATTAAGGTTATGGGGGGGAAGCAGAAAGAGGGAAGGAGGGAGGAGGGTGGGGCCTTGGTGTGTGTCACACTTTATGGGGGCAAGACATGATTGCAAGAGGGACTTTACCTAACAATTGCAATCAGTGTAACCTGGCTTATTGTACCCTCAATGAATCCCCAACAATAAAAAAAAAGAAAAAAAAGTCATTTTACCATAAGGACATTTGCACTCGAATGTTTATAATAGCCCAATCCACAATTGCAAAGATATGAAAACAACCCAAATGTCCTTCAGCATATCAATAGATGAATAAACTCATATACCCTGTTTCCCCAAAAATAAGACATCCTCCAAAAATAAGACCTACTTATAGGAAAGATAAGACATCCCTTGAAAATAAGACCTACTGCATCTTTGGGAGCACACCTTAAAATAAGACACCGTCTTATTTTCTGGGAAACAGGGTACCATTGACTACTTACTATTCAGCCATAAAAAGATGGAAATTTTGTATCTTTCGTGTCAACCTGGATGGATTTGGAGGACACTCCCCCAAGTAAAGGATCACAGGAATGGAAAGAAGAGCATCACATGTGCTCAGTATTAATCTGAAAGCAGTAGATAAACAGCAAGGTGCTCACATAAGACAAAAACTCAATTACATCCCAGAAGGGAGGATGGGGAGAGAGGTTTAGGCAAATTTCCACACCACAGGATCAATGCACAAGTATATGGCACACTTTCTGGGTTATGGACTCACACGTAACTCAGACTTTACCTTGCAAATGCAAACAATGTAACCTAATCGTATGTACCCTCATATTAATTTGAAATTTTAAAAAAAGTAAAAAAAATAAAAATATATATTCTAGTCAAGGGTGAGAAACTAATCAATTGTACTGTGAGGATGAATTTCCTGGAAATAGTAAGTGAAATTAATTATAAACATGCTTTAAATCTGGCTGTTTTACTAGAGGATAATGATTGTGCTAGCTTGCTAGAGAACAAAATGTATGGTAATATTTATTGCAACTGTGTTTCGTTTAGTAGAAGGTTGGTAGAATCCAAGTGTTCAGGACTATGGAAGAGGATACACCAATGGTTACTGTGGAACACCATACATCAGAAAGAAGCAGTAGACTAAATACAACAGCACAGATACACAGCATTTAGAAACACAGCATTGAGAAAAAAAAACAGAGAAAAATGAGATCACAGCATTATGCTTGTATTACTTAGGTAAATTGAACATACACATATAAACACAACAATAAGTTGAAGGGCATGCTGGGGACTGAATGTAACCCTCGCAGAAGGTTTTATGTTGAACCTCTTATTCTCAGCGTGGTAGTAGTTGGAGTTTGGGTCTTTGGGAGCTAATTAGGCTTAGATTAGGTTAAAAGAGTAGGGCTGATGGAATTAACCCCTTTACAAAAGAAGAAAAAGAAGAGAGACCCCTCTTTCCAGGAGCATGCACCAAGGAAAGGCCATGTGAGCTGACGGAGAGAAGGTGGCTACTGACAAGCCATGAACTGGGCAATCGCTAGAGACCAGATCTGGCAGAACCCTTCCTAGCTTCCAGAAATTTGAAAAGTAAATCTCTGTTCCTTAATTTATAAAATCTGTGGTATTTTGTTGTAATACACCAGCTAAGACAGGCTTAGACTGGGTATCTATAAGAGATGCAAAGGGACCGTGTAGAAAGAGAAAATGAATAAACAGAGGGGTCTTGCTGTGGTGTCAATATTGGCTTATACTTGATGGAGGAGTATACTTAACATAACTTCCTGCTGAGTCAGTCCAGAAAATAAAAAATGTTTAAGCAAGAAAATGCTTAGTCTTTACATTCCACATCATGCAATTATTAAGCACTCATTTACCAGTATCTAATTCAGAATGAAATTATTTTAGGTTAAACCCCTTAAATTTCTTTCACATTCATCTACTTTATCTCATTTTCAGGAACATTACACATATCCTAGTTACTGTTGTCTTCTTTTTTTTTTTTTTTTGAAGACAGAGTCTCACTTGTCACCCCCCAATGGAGTGCTGTAGTGTCATAGCTCATAGCAAACTCAGACTCCTGGGCTCAAGCAATTCTTTTGTCTCAGCTTCCTGAGTAGCTGGGACTACCAGCACCCACCACAATGCCTGCTATTTTAGAGACTGACTCTCACTCACTCTTGCTCAGGCTGGTCTTGAACCTGTGAGTTAAGGTAATCCATCTGCCTCAGCCTCCCAGAGTGCTAGGATTACAGATATGAGCCACTGAGCCTGGCATAGTTACTGTTGTCTTAATGATATAACTCACTCCAAATCCACCTTTGTTTTTTATTTATTTTCCAAAGCATCAGTCAGATGAGCTTATGAAATCAAAACCCATAGTTGTTCATACTGCTATATATGATTTTACTGTTTTCCCGCTGCTCTCGGATAAACATCAAGTACTTAACTTGTTTTCTTTTTTTTTTTTTTTTTTTGTAGAGACAGAGTCTCACTTTATGGCCCTCGGTAGAGTGCCATGGCATCACACAGCTCGCAGCAACCTCCAACTCCTGGGCTTAAGCGATTCCCTTGCCTCAGCCTCCCAAGTAGCTGGGACTACAGGCGCCTGCCACAATGCCCGGCTATTTTTTTTTGGTTGCAGTTTAGCCGGGGCCAGGTTTGAACCCGCCACCCTCGGTATATGGGGCCGGCGCCTTACGACTGAGCCACAGGCACCACCCCGTACTTAAATTGTTTTCAAGACTCCAAATAGGGCCCAATGACCCTTCTGGCTTTATGTCCTATCATCCATCTCCCATTCAGTTCTTTGTTCCTTCATCTGCAATGTCACCTTTTCAGAAAACATCCCCTGATCACCTGGACTTATGCCACATCTCTATTACATACAGTGACTGCAGCTCTTTTTAATAGAACCTCTTATACTTAACTTTTATATTTTTGTTTGATAATTGACTACCATACATGGTGCCATTAAAATCTATACTCAATAAAGTCCAGAATTACATCTACTTTTTGTTTATTTTCTCTTTGTACTTGGGTAAGTATTGAATAGAAGGAATGGAAACATTCAATGACCTAAATTAAAAACAAAATCACTTATTTTAATATGCCTAGAATAGCTAGATTAAAAAGCATGTATATTTTAAATACCTGAAGAGTTTTATTTAGAAAATGCTTATGGTTTTGTTTACCTGAAATATACATGATATTAATGTGTACTTTATTCAGTTTATTCCTTCCCTCATATTCTTTTCAAACATTTATCCATAATATGTGTCCCTAGCCTTGGCAGAGACTTTTGTAGGTGGGACATAAAACAGAAGCTCTGAGTTGATAGCATACATTCCTGGCTATTGTCTTCCAGGGGTCTAGTATAAAAAAGGAAAGGGATGTAGACTTTTGGGAACCAGCATTATGGCTTTGGGTTGGAAGACTGGCCTGTTCATCCTTAACAGCAAACCAACCAATTAAGGGGCTGAGTGCCTTCAGATGCTAGACCAGGTGCTAGACTCTGGGTCAATGATCTGAACCTGGATGCATTAGATGGGCATTTTGTTCTGAGCATCATTTTTGGTCACACTGTG
Organism: Nycticebus coucang; assembly: GCF_027406575.1. Taxonomy (NCBI): domain Eukaryota; kingdom Metazoa; phylum Chordata; class Mammalia; order Primates; family Lorisidae; genus Nycticebus; species Nycticebus coucang. Next base: position 383,808 of record NW_026515576.1, on the reverse strand, counting down.
GTAGAACCCTTCAGAAAGCAGCCAGGCCAGAACCCACTCTTTAATAAGCACAGGATGGTAATCAGGCTGGAACAGTGGATAAAACCAGTGGCTACTGCAGAAATCAGTATATTTTTCATCTACTCAGAACCCAGAGGCTTTAATTAAACATATTCAGGGGATGAAAGCTGGCCTTGCCATCAAATCAGGAAATATTTAGCACCATGGGCTAATCACATAGATAATGGTCATAGTTATGACAGTGGGACCTGGGTATGGAGGGCAGAAATTCATGGAAAATAGGCTGACATAGGTTCAATGCTTGAGGACCCAGCTCCTATCTTTGCGTGTAAAGGTAGATACCAGAGTAGGTCCTAATCCTATCCATAAAGGTGCAGAGTCTTGCGCTAACATGGTTGTGTCTGGCAGTGCCATTATGAAGAGTGAAGACCCCAGATCTGTGATCGACATGTTAAGAAAACGCAGCTCATATCGATATGAGGACAATTAATGACAATTATGGTTATGGGGGGAAAGCAGAAAGAGGGAAGGAGGGAGGGGGGTGGGGCCTTGGTGTGTGTCACACTTTATGGGGGCAAGACATGATTGCAAGAGGGACTTTACCTACAATTGCAATCAGTGTAACCTGGCTTATTGTACCCTCAATGAATCCCCAACAATAAAAAAAACAAACAAAAAAATAAATAAAAAATAAAAATAAAAATAAAATAAAATAAAAAAAGAAAACGCAGCTCAGAAACATTCTCCTGATCAATGAAACCCCAAGTATCCCAACATTTCTGCTCATTAAATCTCCTTTTTACCAGAGATTTGCCAAGAATACTGACTATCAAATGATATTGCAGTAGTGACAGCACTGCTTTTCGAAGCTAGTATTCATTCCAGGGATTAAAATCTATATATGTTTTAGAGGCTAGAAATTGGTGTGCATAACAACATTTTTTAGCGAGGCAGTTTAAAGGTTAGTGTGATGAAAGAACTCAAGTTTTTATGGGGAGACTAGATTTTTATTAAGAGTAAAAATATGTATGTACTAAGGTTACAAATAGAAATGAGTCTTAATGCCTAAGACAGGCATATGTGTCTTAGCTACTATGAATTTTTTTGCAGTTCTGAGAAAATTTTTCTGTTTCTCAGCTGTTTTCTAAGTGCAAAGGAAATCCTTAGGTTTTCCTTGTTTCGTGTCATTTGGGATTTGTTTATAGGCTTGATATTGTGAGTAGAATGAAATTTAAAAATCTGAGCTTGGCAGTGGCTCAGGCCTGTACTCCTTGCACTCTGGGAGGCTGAGGTGGGTGGATTGCTTGGGCTCAGGAGTTCATGACCAGCCTGAGAAAGAACAAAACCCATCTCTAGAAAAATAGCCAGGTGGGCGGCGCCTGTGGCTCAGTGAGTAGGGTGCCGGCCCCATATGCCGAGGGTGGTGGGTTCGGACCCAGCCCCGGCCGAACTGCAACAGAAAAATAGCCGGGTGTTGTGGCAGGCACCTATAGTCCCAGCTGCTCGGGAGGCTGAGGCAAGGCAAGAGAATCGCGTAAGCCCAAGAGTTAGAGGTTACTATGAGCCGTGTGACGCGACGGCACTCTACCTGAGGGCTGTACAGTGAGACTCTGTCTCTACAAAAAAAAAAAAAAAAAAAAATAGCCAGGTGTTTTGATGGGCACCTGCAGTTTCACTTACTTGGGAGGCTGAGGCAGGAGGATTGCTTGAGTCCAAAAAATTGAGGTTGTTATGAACTATGATGCCACACACTCAACCTGGGGTGATAAAGTAAGACATTCTCAAAATGAATAAATGAATAAATAAATAAACAAAGGATGAGTGTGGTGTGTGATGGCATATTATCAAAGGGGATATGTAAAAGGAGAGAAGCAAATAAGAAAGGAAGGTGATAATGGGCAGGCAGACAGAAAGGTGCATACATTACATATGGAAGGAGAAAGATTGAATCTGACTCCCAAAGAATGGGAAGAGGAATGACCCGGGCAGGTGCCCTCAACAGCCAAATCCAGAGTCCAGGGTGCTGAGCCTGTGTCTCTCTCTCCAGCTGTCCAAAGAGAAAAGGCAACACCTCAGTGCAAAAAGCCTGCACAATGCTCTTTGGGAAGGTACAGAGACTGCAGATTGAGCAAAACTTCTACCATATATTCAAAAGACCTGTGGTGCATATTACAGGGGTATTTGCGAAACTTGGTAAATGTAGAATGTAAATGTTTTGGCACAGTAACTGAGATAACGCCGGAAAGGCTATGTTAACCACTGTGATAAAAATGTGTCAAATGGTTTATGAAGTGAGTGTATGATGCCCCATAATCATATCATTGTATACAGTTATGATTTAATAAAAAAAAAAAAAGACCACTTAGCACTGGCAAATCGGATGTGATTGTTCATCATAATGGACTGTGTAACTGAAACCTTTTTTCCCTCTTGCTTACATAGGCATTATAGGATAAATACAGAACGATGCTTGCCTAACAGTGGTTTTTGGATCACAGAAGCATTCAGTTTTGTCAAAATGAAGATTTCTGTAAACAAAAACAGACAAATTAACAGAGGATCTTAGGGTCTATAGCTCTGAACCAGATATTTTCAAAGCTTCGCTTAAGCATTCTGAGATCAAGAATTATTAAGAGAAAGGCAGGCTGAGCTGTCACAAGGGAGAGAGCCAGGGACACAGCCAAAATGAGCAGCTTTGCTATTGTTCAATTTTCTGACTAAATTCACTTCTCAGTGAAGATTTCCATCAAAGGTAGAGTGCTGAAAATTTAGGAAAATGAGATGCAGTTAGCCTAGAAAAAATCACAGCATGAGACAGCATGCAGTTAAAGGGCCAGATGAGAATCAGAAACTTGGAAATAAAACACTATCCAAGGACAAATTAAGGTCACTGGTTAAAAGAAAGTCGGCCCTGAGTCTCTCTGGTTCATCTCCGTGTGAAGGACAAGGTCATGGAAGAAGAAACCCCAGACAGCAGCGACCATGGAAGATTGTTTTGGCAGTAAATGCTGATTTCAGTTGCTGAAGTCTAACTGGGTTTTCAAAATAAGTATTTTGATGAGCAATGTTCTAGGCTAGTTCATTTTATTCAAGTTCCCCCCCCACCCAGACATTAGCCACAGTTAGCATAGAAAGTACACTTACTGAGGACACACCTGAAAAGAAACTGGAAATGATTTCATTACATGACAAAAAGAAAATTACGCATTGCACCATGCTATTATTGAAAAAAAAAAAAAGGCAGGGAAATAAGTGCTATAAATATTCATTTTCTCTTTATGCAGTAAGCCATTTTTTTTTCACTCAAGATATACTATTTTTAGATGCCTGTCGATTCAGCTACTCTACTCCATGTTAACAAGGGAATCTACTACACTTGACATCGGCCCTGGGTTATGGTCATAAACTGAAGAAAAATACAAACGCAAACATGAGGCCCACAGAGGCAATTCATTCAGCTTTTCTGTCCTATGACAGACCTGTTTCAAATTTCCAGTAATGAATGTTAGCACAAAATAAAGAGATGCCATTTAAAGAGAAACAAATAATCAAAAGTGTGGCCAAAAACAGTCGTCTGAAACCAAAATCTCCAAGAAATGGCGTCCAAGAAAATTGCAAAGTAGCTCTGTGGATTATTTGCTCTTAAACTATTACATTTCTTTTCACTTATGCAATTATTTTTTTAATCTGAAATTTACGTTATCTCACATCTATTTGTCTCATCAAATTTTACATTTACTTCCTCAGTTTCAACCTAAACTATTACAATGTAGACTATTCCAAAATCTGTTAAAAGGCTTCAACCCAAACACATGATTCCAGTGGTAGCAAAGCCCAGATTGCTTTGACAGAATATCACAAATGAAATAAAACACACAGTTTGTTCCCTAACAAACGCAGGATCTGAGTAACCCCTTATTTTGATTTGACTAGTTGGCTGGGTAGAGAGCTCTAGGGAAATTCAGTGAAACTAGTTTTCAGAGTTTGGCAAGAGTTTCTTGGGGAATTCGAAGTACCCTACTTTGCCAGAGATATCAGTTTATTATGCTCTCTCTGAATATCTGTTCTTATTACCTAATTGCTTGAAGTTATTAAAAACTTCTCAGCTAGTTCAGTTTCAATTCACACCTTATAAAAAAGGCTAAAATATGTACACAAGACTCCTATAACAGAAAGAGCAGTGTTGCTCTTTGGAATGACTCATTATAACACAGAAAGTAGGGCTGGAAGGTAGACTATGAGATTTAACACTCACTTCTGTGTATAGGAGAAGGGCAACATTTAACATCAATCTCCAGTTTTCAGTTAATACTGCTCATTATGGACCAGATGGGTTAACTGTTCTGCCATTTCTTGAATAATTTTTAACAAGACTTGAAATCTGCCTCTTTTTTAAGAAAAGTAACATGTCACAATACTGAGGTGGGTAGTTTTAAAAGAGAGATGTTAAAAGTAATTTTGGATTCATTTAAAAAGTTTCTGAAGTCCGGGTGAAATATTTCAGTACTAAAATGTTTGAAGGAGCATTTAAATACTCACCTATACTTCTCTTATGTGTATCATAATAATTACCTCAGTTGTAGGACTCTGAGTGACTTCCTGCATTTTGGTAGTAGATACAGGGAAGAGCTATTTGATTCATGAGTTGTACAAATCAAACCACCAAAGTCTGACTAGAGATGCGTGGACTGGCTGTCTCTGTGTGCCCTCAATACTTCTTAGTGCAGTATTTTGTCCAATATTGTGGATTTTTTGCTATAATATCTAATTGGTAATAAGAAGTCTGAATTATTAAAAAGGGGTAGTAGTTGAGTATGATGTAGACATAGCTTGTAGGATCATTATTAGATATGAAACATAATATTTTGTAAAATGCCCAAAGACTTCATAAAACTAAGTTTCCCTATTTATATTAAAAATAGAGAAACTCAAATAGCTTTGCACTTACCTTGGTGTCTATTCTATGTATCCATACTTTCCATCTGTGGAGGAGCGCCAGGTATTAAGCTTCATGTATCTAAAGCTGCTTTTGGTGTTCATGCTCCAGGTTGAATCATGTTGACCGTAAGTTTTATAGTTTGAATCTCTGGTTTGATATCCTTTGTTTTTACCAGCCACATTGAAATGAGAGATACCAATTAAAAATTCAAATATCTAAGGGGAAATAAGATGGCCTTGGAAATTAGCATATGTTTTATCAAGCATTTGGTCCTTTCATAAGAGTTTAATCAAAAAACCATTTGAAGACAAAATTTTAAGCATTTCTCAGAAGACTTTAGCTTAATATGTTGATGTAAAATCAAGTCTAACGTATTTTAGTGAGAACATCAAAACTTTTACTGAGAAACAAGGAAGCCATAGTTTTACCCAAACCTAAAGAGTATCAAACAAAAGTTCTACAGGGCCAGCATTAGAGCCTTTTTGTTAGACAGGGACAGTGCCTAGCAGTGGTTGTATAGTTTCAATCCATTTCTATGGAAGGAAAAAAAGCTGTGGATAACGAGTTTTGTTTTGTTTTATTTCATATTTTTTAATCATTTTTAGTTGATTGCTATACAAAGTATAGCAAGATTGTTCTACAAAAGTTTAAGAACTGGCAAGACATTCTCTCCACCTATATCAGTAACAACTTTTCACAGTACTCACAGTACTCATTTGTGTCAGATCTAGTAAATTTTGTCTAACAGTTACTACGAAATCAATAAATATTCCCCAAATAGCAATTTACTTTAGTGACTTTTCTATAAACTTTACATGCCATTTTAATCCTTGTAATATTCTCTCCCCCAAATATTTAGAACCCTCTAGCTTCTAAATCTTATTCCAAAATTGACACAGTAACAAAGACTTACTCCAGGATCTAGCAAGATTTTTATCTTATTTATTCAATTTTCCTTCCATGTAAATACTGAGGGTGCTAAAAATATGTATCAATATTTGAATAAAAGAAAAATATATATATTAAAATTGTACTACTAAATGTATACCGATAACAAAAGTTGAATACAAGTCACATTTGATCACCACTTGTAATTGCAGAAGTCAAATTTGACTTGAGTATTACAATTTTAATAGAATTTTTGCTTTCTTAAAGTATGTAAATATTTTTGAGTACCTTCTGTATATTTCTATACTCCATAATTAATTGTTTTCTCATGTTTTACTGTAATGGCTTGATGTACTTCCACTATGAAGATTCTAACTCCAAGTTCTTAAACCTTGACACATATTATCAAATAATAATGTGGGAGAATTTAACAGTAATGATGAATTTCACTTTGGAAGAATCATCAGGATACAATTAATTTTACTGATAAAGTTCAAAGAATACAGTCATGAGCAAATTAAATTTGAGAACATATAATCACTGGTATAAATATTCTAAAAATAATTGGCATTCGTCAATTGAATTTTGTGCAAAATAATTTTTGTCAATTTAACATGAAGTATTAAATTATAATTTATTTCTATCACTTTATTAGTAAGAAATCTTGCTTTACTTAAATATTATTTGTATGAAGGTTACTGTAAGATAAGATGAAATCAGTGAAAACCTGGGTGTATGCCCATGGAAATGCTCCCATGTCTCTGCCTCCTCTGTCCTCTAGGTTAGATCTTTGTCACTGATGCTGTCATCTAAATCCTAGAACATTCACCATTGTCTCACAGATGGAAGGAAAAACAATAATGATTCAGGGGAAGAAGGTGGAAATGAATGGTGGCTGTGCTCTGGTTCACAATTTAGGGAATAATCACAATTTTTTTTTTATTATTGTTGTTGTTGTTGAGAGTCCCACCCTATGCCCTGAGCATGGTGCAATATGGTGTGATAGCTCACTGCAACCTCAGACTTGGGCTGTGGACATCCTGCTGCCTCAGCCTCTGGAAGCCTTTGGGATTACAGTGCTCCCTGTGGCGCTGGGCTGGGTTTTTCAATTTTTTTAGGAGTCGGGGTCTAAGGCCATGTTAAACAACTGAATTTAAGTTTTCTACCACCAATTTTTCATAATGGAAAGAAAGTAGCTAGAGGACTGTAGGATGTAAGAGGTTTCATTGTCATTTCTCATTTCAAATACCAAGATTTTTTGTGTGTGTGGTTGTTGTTTATACATGGACAAAGATTAAATAAATGGCAAGAAGATAGTTAAAGTGACAAAATATATTTTCAGCACAATAAAATTTAATCGGCACTAGAAGGAAGGAAATGCTAATGGATGGAGAGATAGAGTTGACATTACAAAAACTTTCAGTGGGTTTGTTAGTAAGACAGGGTAGGTATATTTGCTTAAGAATGTTTCTCCTTGGGCAGCGCCTGTGGCTCACTGGGTAGGGTACCGGCTCCATATACCGAGGATGGCAGGTTCAAACCCGGCCCCAGACAAACTGCAACAAAAAAATAGCCAGGCGTTGTGGCGGGCGCCTGTAGTCCCAGCTACTAGGGAGGCTGAGGCAAGAGAATCACCTAAGCCCAGGAACTGGAGGTTGCTGTGAGCTGTGTGATGCCACTGCACTCTACCGAGGGTGACAAAGTGAGACTCTGTCTCTACATTAAAAAAAAAAAAAGAATGTTCCTTCATTCCAAAATACCACACCACTTGTTATCTTCTTTTTATGAAGCACCATGTTTTCTCCCCAGCACAACTTGTTCTTCAATAGTGGATGTGAATAATTTGGAAGAATGATCCATTCTGAAAGTTGACTGAAAAAAATTGGATGAGAGAAAGGACATTTTAAGCTCTGAATGCCCCAAACATCAAATGCCAACAGGATGCAAGTCTTTAAAAACAAGCGCCAAGGATTAAAGATTTATTGTGCTAAAAAGAAAGAACAGAAAGCAAAGCAAAAAATAGATATGTGCATTTATCTCCACATACACACAGTAGAACCTCCATAATTGACTACCTCCTTAAGTAGGCTTTATTTTCATGTACTGGACATGCACCACATGTATGTACCAGTACAGTTGGCCTAGTTTCTCATGTTTATCACCTGTGTATGTTGACCACCTTGATACAGTCCCTTGGGTGGTTGACTTACAGAGGTCAAAAAATGTTAATACACACACACACACACACACATATAACATATATGGTCGAGAGGATCTTCTAAGCAAGATACAAAGAGTAGAAATATTAAAAAAAAAACTGTGTAATTCCCATGTACAAAAATAAAACATGGGTGAAGGGCATTTCCAGCTCTTTACTGTGGGAAGAAAAACAAAACACATTTAAACATCAAATCAATACAAAAAAACGACCCCAGTAGAAAACAGGAAAAGATATATATATATATATATATATATATGTACAATTTGCCAGAGTAGTACTTTAAAAGAAAAGAAAGTCAAATTAAAATGTCCCCAAACTTTCTTTATACTATGCTTACTAGGAAAGTGATGATAAACTAAAAATACCTAAAAACTGACAATTTGTATTATCATATCCCTATAAAGCCACATATAACTAATTGAACATTTTTAAGTGATAAGATTAAATTCTTCTACCTATGATTATGTCAATAATTTCATGAAGTAGAATATTATCAACATGTTCTTTTATAAGAAGACAAATTTTTAATAATGACAAAAATGCATACAAATTTTTAATAATGACAAAAATGCATACTTTGCTTAAGATAAATATTTCCCTTTACACAATTCATCTCCAAAATTGCATTCCTCACCTGTAATCCTAACATTCTGGGAGGCTGAAGCAGGTGGATTTCCTGAGCTCACAGGTTCAAGTCCAGCCTGAGTCAGAGTGAGACCTTGTCTCTAAAAATAGCTGGGTGTTTTGGCAGGCACCTGTAGTCTTAGTTTCGAGAGTTGAGGCAAGAGAATTCCTTGAGCCCAAGAGTTTGAGGTTACTGTGAGCTAGGATGCTACAGCACTCTAACAAAGGAAACAAAGAGAGACTTTTTCTCAAAAAAAAAAAAATAAATAAATAATATAATATATTCCTTATACCCTAATCATTTCGTCATTGTTTAATTACATGAGCACAATTATCTTAAAGACAAAATCAATCAATAGGTATCATGTATTGACTTTGTGCCTCCAAAAAAATGGTGGGAATAGTTATTGTCTTTAGAAAACATAACATTTTATTTGATTTCCCCCCTAAACCTTTTTTATTATTTATTTATTGAGATAGAGTCTCTCTGTCACACCTGATGAAGTGTATTTTGAGCTGAGGCTCAAGGCAGCCTAACATTCCCTCTAGGGACAAGCTAGATTCCTGCCTGAATGCCTTGTAGCTGGAACTATATTTGTTTGTGCCAGGATAAAGGGCTAATTTTTCTATTTTTAGTAGACACAGGTCCCTTGTTGCTCATGCTGTTCTCCAACTCCTGAGCCTAAGCAATCCTTTTACTTTGGTCTCCCAGATTACGAAGCACTCCCCTTGGCTCCCAGAACACACACATACACACACACACAGAGTATATATAATTTATGAATATAATATATAATAATAATATCATAAAATAATATAAAAATATATATTGTTTTAAAAGTTAAGCATGTGACTTAGAAATTTGTTTGAATCTGCAAGTACTTCACTGTGGTGGTGTCAACAGATTAAGTGAAATTGGATCTGATGAATATATAAGAAGAGCAGGAGAGACTATATAGAATAGATAACATTTCCATTGAAATTTACCAAACTTTTATCCATATTTCCCCCAATAGCAAATTAGTTAATCCTCCACAAGTATTTCATTTCTGAAAATGCTATCATCTAAAAATAATCTTTTAATTAGGAAAAGAATTCATTAAATTGCACTGTAAATTCTCTTAAATGGCTTTTCAGACAAAGAAAACTATCTATATATTTTATAATAAATCCAGAAAATGATCTATATTTAGGAATATTATATATAGTATTCATTTTACATTAATTATTTTAAAAAGAAAGAAAAAGCAATTTCATAAGGTGTTATTAGGAATGAGAAAAATAATAAAAAATAAAAGGTGCCATGACAGAGAAATTGGAAGCCAGGCAGACAAATGTTAGTGAATTCGTTTTGCCATCATTCTGGTTATTAATGGTGAAAAAATGTAAATACTTGAAATTATAAGGAATTGTATTAGCAGTAAACTTAGGTTTTTATAATGTTTTCTTATAAGTGATAAATCATAAGTAATGTATGGAATTTATAACAGGAAAAATGAAATCAGAAATTATTTTGATCCCAAAATCCCGAAGTATAGTTGAGACATAGTTTTGTCTATAAATTCTAATTCTTACCTCATAAAAAATTCAACCAGTACTCTGGCTAATTATCTTTTACTTAGAAAAACTGCCTGGCTAGGCAAAGAAAGAGAAATGTTTATAATTTAGACTTAAATTGATAAATCTAATGTACATGCCATTTACCAAGAGGTTTTGCCATTAATACATGGAGACCTTGCACTAACACTGACTATAAATATTCAAACATTTTTTAAATTTACCATATAACATGTGGCTCAATTTAGAAAATATACTATCCATCTAACATATGTTTACTAAACTGGAAGAAAAATGTTTATAACTTAAATATATTGTATGTAGTGTTGTGATATGATTGCCTAAGAAATTTATAGCAATAAAGCAACTGCTTATACAAACAAAATAGATACAACGTGGAATAAACCAGATGCCTTTTGTGAAAGTCTAATGATTCTTTTAGGAGTGTTTATAGATATAAGAGAGAAATTAGAATACAGTAACAGATGAAGCACTTAAAATTGTACCAATTTTTTCCGAGCCAACCAGAAAATTGAAATTCAGACTTTTATAATCCTAATGGGAATAATCCCCTAATGACTAACATACAATATTGTAAATATCAACCTTGTCTGCTTTGGTTACTATAACATATTTAAATTTGATGATTTAAAAATATATACTAATTGTACATCTGCTTAGCTTAGCTATAGTAAAATTAATAAAGAATTTGTAAAATTGTACTTGAGCTTATCAGAGATACTGACCATTATAGAAAATCACTTCATTAAAATAAAAACATTAAAAAAGGTGTTTAGTCTCACTGCAACTTTTATTGAGCTATGTGTTAGCCCAAAAACTTTTATTGACATTTGCAGCGCCATCATGTGATAGAATAAATGGTCACAAATTCTTTCACACTGTATTTTCAAGATGAAATGAAAGCTTACTTCTCAGAGTACGCATCTTTACCTGATTCCTAATATTGAATGGAATTTTTTCACAATGAGCTATCTTAGGCAGAAAACTCTTGCCTTTATCTCTCTCATTGAAGGTAGCTGTGAAGCGAATATTAACATGTAGATGCAGTTTTGCTAAAGGAGGATACCTACACTTTGCCATTCAAATAGATGCTTTCTTTCACTTAGAAGAAGTGCTTGCAGGTGAGACAGCCTTGCATCATCTCATATCCCATTTGGAGCAAATCTTGTTTCTTCTTTTCTTCTAGGCTTCTAAGGCCTAGTTGTGTGTGTCATTCTCAAAATGAAATGAAATATGGTCGATTTCCCCTCCCTGGCATCTGGGCTGGCCTGTGGTGCTTGGACCAGTACAATGGGCAGAAATGATAAGCCGCCATATCTGAGACTGCCCTTGAAGTGACTGACAGTTCCTAGCTTGGCCTTTTGGATCCTGAGCTCATGTATAAGACACTGCAACACTCTGTTGAAGAAATCACAAGAAGTGACCCTGAAAATGTAGGAAGAGAGAAAGGTGAACAGCTGAGTAGAGCCTTTGGGCTGCCTCCATCAAGTTACCATACATGAGAGTAAACCTTTCTGGCCTCTGGTCCATAACCTATCATCTCAGCTGCCGACTGACACCATCAAATGATTCCAGTTGATACCACATGGACAAGAAGAATCACCTGACTAAGTCCTGTTTGAATTTCTCATTCATAAAATGTGAGATTGATGAAATGTTTGTTGCTTTTAACCACTACATTTTGAGGATGTTTTTACACAGTGTTTACAAACTAACAAAAAGGCATATGTTCTGAGAACAAAGACACTAAGCAAAACAGTACTGGTACTTTACTGTCCTACTGACACTATAAATATGCACAGACTTATTGAAGATAAGTATGGGAAAATGTGAAATGTTTCCAGAGCCTTAAAGATTCTCCTATGCTTTGGCTAAAAAACACCACTGAGAATTCTCCCTAAAAAATAAGCCAAGATAAGCAAAAATAATATCTATCTATTACTATCAAGCTTCCATATTAATGAAAACTGGCAACTGTAACAACAAAAATAAGGTTATAATTAAATAAATTATGGAATAGCCACCAGGCCGGTATTGTATGTTAAGTAACAAAAAATTTGAAGACTATAGCCACATGAAAAACACTTGTGTATTTTATGATGTCAAATGGAAAAAATATACTATATACTTGTATTTATTTTACCATTATATATATATGTGCATATTATATGAACTGCACTGGATAAGAACACAAAAAAATGAAACTAATAGACTTAGAAAGGAATTTAGAAGAATTTAAAATTACGTTAAGTTATATTATGTGTGTAAAGAAGGTTCTAATGTCATCCTAGCATGTAACTGTTGTCCTAGGGACTCAGGGGGATGAGACAGGAAGATTATTTGAGCTCAGGAGTGTGAGGCTATAGTGAACTATTACTGTGCCATTGCACTGTAACCTGGGCAGTGGAGTAAGATCAGGTCTCAAAAAATCACTACTTGAGAAGATAATATGGTTTGACATATCAAATGACAACTGAGATTATGGTCTATAAGCACATCCTTTCAAAAACTAGATAAATTCAAATGGTTTTGCAGAATTACTAGACAATGGAGAACATTTGGAAAGAAAATAAAGTTACCTATGAAACAATACGAAGAATATACAACTTTACTCTTCAAACATAATGCCTTTTCAATGTAGCTTCAGGGAAGTTGATTTGTTTTAAACTTACTTTACATTTTGAAAACAGAATCTATACTCTTATCATCTTGTATATTTTGTACCTACCTAATCCTTCACGTAATTTAGCACTCAGAGTTCTAGGAATGGATGAGTGAATGGATAAGAAAATGTATAGCCTCTGATGTCACCCCTGACATCAAAATCAATATTACTATTCACACATACAGCATTTAGAATATATAGATGTACTACTGTTATTATCCAACTTTCTGATCATTGTTAATCCTTTTGGATGTGATTTTGGTTTTGATTTGAAATTCCCTCTGATTGTTATATTTGGTGAGCATATTGGCCACTATATATCTATCTTCATTTAAAGAAATGGCCACCTAGATCCATTGTCTATCCTTTGTGTTTTAACCATGCTTTATATTTTCTTGATATGAGTTCCAAACCAGCTATAGACTTGCAAATATTGTCTCCTACTCCATTTTCTGTCTTTCACTTCAGAGATGGTGTTGGATGTAACACAAAAGTTTATAATTTTGATGAATTTAAACTTATGTATTTTTCTTTTCTCACTTGCATGTTATAAATTTTGAAGAAAAGATTATGATCAGCATGTTGGGTGAAAAATTTGACAGCAAGAGGACATTAAATCTGCCCATCGGTGCAGGTGTCCTCCACATGACTAATCCTCCAGCGGCCTTTCTGGCCTTAATCACATTCCAGAGGCTTTGATCAGCTGTAGATTCAAGGCACCTCTGTAGGATTAGAAGACAAACCAGAAACAAGGGCTCTAATCCTTAAAGAATGTGGGAAATGTTTCTTATAGTTCAGAAAATAACAACCAATGTAAGGACATTCCTAGTAAAACTTGAATTGTATTTTAATAATAGAAAAATGGAATTCAAGTAGCACATAGTACATTACTGGACCAACTACTTTATTTAATCTTATGTGGCATGAATTTTTTTAATAAATAATATTTTACTCAGTTTTATGAAAACACTAAAGATACATTTAACTGTTTATATATGCAACGAGGATGCTCACTATAAATCACAGAATGCTACATTTTAATACTCTGTTTTAACAATGGGTCTCCAGGAATGCCAGATAGCTCTCTAAACTATCTTTATTGAGAAGCATCACAAAATAAGAACCTCTTAAAACTGTTACTTGCTGCTCCATTTCATTTTCTTAATTTTTTTTCCTTTATTTTGTTGGTTATACTTTCTCTGTCTACAATAGTAACCAAATATTGAGAGACTCCCATGTTTCTCTGCTTCAAACTCTGCTGACAACTTTTTGAATTCTTAAATAATATGCTATTTTAATATCAAATTTAATATTTACTTTCATTGTCACATATGGTATACTTATGCAGGAATTTGGGAGTCAGTTTTTTCAACTCCTGAACTATCTTCATTACTTATCAGCAGTTTTCAAGTCTGATAGTTCACTAATTCACCATGACCCTCATTACTCCTAAACATTTTTAAATGAGTTGACTCATTGCAATGTGGAGGGTCTTTTGTTAAAAAAATTTATCTAATTAAATTCTCAAAAGTCACAAGAGAATGTTTCTTCATGTATCTAAATCTTACATGAGCAAAAGTTAAAGTCGTGGATTATCTCTTAATGGAACAAAGGACTCATTATTTATCAGCCAAAAGTTTGCCTTTTCAATCTTTCATTAATTAGTGTTTCCTTAAGAAAATTACCAGCTTTCAAGAATTAGCTACAATGATGATCATTAGGATTCTCTTTCATTTTTCATCTGGTCATTTTTAAACAGTCTTAACTCTAGGCAGCTTATACATGTGATAATGAATTGATATTAGCATTGTCAATCTGCTTTGAAAGAAACCAGACTTGTGTCTAAATTTAAAATGCTGAGAACAACCCTACATCCCCTTGAAATAGCCATTTATTTCTTTGCTCTGTATCCAAAAGATTGTCTTTCTTGCTGAAGGCTATGGACATATATTTAACAACATTATTATTCTTAAATACACATATTTTTATAAGAATGCAGATTTTAAAAGAATAAAACTATTATTTGTGACATTTAAAACAATCTATGGCTTCGTTTAAAGGAATAACATTTTTCATCTTGTAAAGCGGGAAGTGTAAAGACAACTTTTAAAAAAACAAATAATGTCTTCAATAGTATTATTCAAATGACTATATGAATCTTAGCTTAAAAATTATTATTTCTATTTGTATGGTATCATTATTTTACTTTATATTTCAGTTATACTCTCTTTTCTACTTCTTAAAAGACAAATAGCACCTATGTAGCCTAAAAGATTGGCTCTTTAAATTCTAGCGACGTAGAAATCAATACATTTCATGCCACATGTTAAATGAGCTAGCTTTATTTAAAAGTAAAATGAAGCCCAATTATTATTAAATTCAAAGATGAGCTCTATTTGGTAATATATTAAATATGTACCCAAGGAACCTGATGTTTCTACAAGACTAGTATGTTCAAGTGGATCTTACTTTTCCCCCATAGGTTAGGTGCTTGGGTAATAAAGCATCTCAGATCTAAGGCATTTAAGAAAAACTGGTGGCATAATGAGAAGGCTCTATCTTTCAGTTTTTACCAGTAAAATGTTAATTCACTTAAATGATTTATTGATTAATTCAGAGAAATAAATTGTTCCTCTTTATGTTACTTTTCTGTCACTATCTACCTTTAGGGTGGAGCCTGTGGCTCCGTGGGTAGGGCACTGGCCCCATGTACCAAGGGTGGCAGGTTTGAACCCGGCCCTGGCCAAACTGCAACAACCAAAAAATAGCCAGACGTTGTGGTGGGTGCCTGTAGTCCCAGGTACTCGGGAGGCTGAGGCAAGAGAATTGCCTAAGCCCAAGAGTTGGGGGTTGCTGTGAACTGTGTGATGCCGTAGCACTCTACCAAGGGCGATAAAGTGAGACCCTGTCTCTAAAAAAAATAAAAAATCTACCTTTAGAAATGGGCAATGGAAATTGTGCACTCTGCATTTTTCACAAATAGGACTATTTCAGAAACTGATTGGAGTATATCCAGCAGATGACTAGTGAGAATGACTAGGTGGGAACTATGGTCAGGGGTTAGGCTTGCTTCACCTAAAAAAGGTAACACATAATGAATGACTAAAACCAGCCCAATATTGGAAGGCACAGTTTATGCGAGTGTCATGTGGCCCTAATGGAAAAATGCAATGATTATCTGAAGGCAAATGTTTGCTCTTAGTGAAGAAGTTAGAGTGCCTTGGACATGGAAGACATTTCTCTGCAACAGCACAGTCCACAGAAATATGCAACAAGATCCTAGGGAAGAGCATTTTACATTGGATAGCTGCCTCAGTAACCTCTATTAGACTCTGATTCTAAACCTTAATTGGTTTACTTTGGCACCAGCACAAACAGGCAAAGGACATCACCGAACTCCTGTCACACACATCCCACTGTGCTAATAAGCACTGGGGGGAGAAAATCTAGACCTGTTTACTATTTCTTGAAGTTTACAACACTGATAAAAAGATAAGTTTCAAACTAATAAAAGAAACATTGACACAACTCAGTATTATTTAGGTGACAGATTAAAAGTTCCAGGAAAATAAGGACACTGCTGATTTTATTCAGTATTGGGTCAGAGCCTTAATACTACAGTGCTCAATATTTAGTATACCCTTTATGTACTTAATAAATTGTTTTACTATGTCAGAAACTGTTCTAAGCCTATTAGAAATCATTGCTTCTTGGTTAATCTTTTTAGCAATCCTCTGAAAAGTATACTGTAATTATCCATATTTTATACATGACGAACAGGGAAGATAAATTAATTTTCCAAGTCCAATGCCACAACAGGATTTGAACAGTGTGGTTCAGAAATCATACTGTTAACAGCCACCTATTCTGCCCCATAATTAAAAGTAATTCTATATGTAATATGTGAAGAGGTAAGTCATATTTAATGACAAGAAATACATCTTTATGTTCAAAGTTTAATCAATAAACAGAATTTGAAATTATAGAGAATTTAAACAAGCAAAGCAAAGAGTAGGAAGAAAACCAAATTCATTCATTTATTTATTGAGCACCTGAAATACACATACACTATATTAAGCACCGAGAAAGTGTGAGAATGACCAGCTCCTGCCTGCAAAGAACAAGTATGATGTGGGAAGAACCCTGAACTGGATTTGAAAAAATCTTCTTTAAATCTTTCTCAGTCTTTCACTGAGAAGCCTGGGGAAGCTCTGCGTTTCCATTTGGGCCATTTTGAGGATCAAAAGAGATAAATTAATAAGGGTAAAGTATAGTTCAATAAGTGTTAATTATCTTGACATTTCCTTTGTTTCAAAGAAATCTTGTGAACACTAAATGATATTATGCATGAAAATTATATAAAAGGGTATTTGGCACTCAGTAAGTATTAAAAACCTACTTTAAAAACTTAGACTAAATTGTGAAGAGAAAAGAACCCAGTGAATGTGGACAACTGAAGGTATAAACACTGCATGACAATGATAAAGTCCTATTAGAAAATAATGAAGAATACTCAGACTCTTAGTTAAGAGAGGAAGAACAGTTTTTGAAGAATTTAGAAACATTCTGAAAGAGTTTGTGAGTTAGCAAGGAAAGTTCCTGGAAATTATAGCTTATGATGATTAATTGGAAGAAAGAATCAATCTGGCTGCAGCATAAAGAATGAACTGAAGTTGATAATATATGGATAAAGGGTATTAATTAGCAATTTATTACCAAAACTCCAAAGTAGATTGATCAGAGTAGACATCATGACGGTGGAAATGTAAGAAACAAAAAGAAATTAACTAAACAAACAAAAAACCCCTAAAACTTAAAAGGAGAGATTGTTATGGGTCTGGTCTAAGTACTGAATGACCTCAAACACTTGACTTTTAAAAATGATGAAGAAACTGACAACATGCATATACATCATGAGCTTGGAAACAAAACAAAACAACATAAAATGAAACAAAAAGCAACCAAATTTAAATGTCAACTCTGCCATGTACCTTGGCTCATCTGGATAGCTTTCTTAATTACTCTAAGTTTAGTTTTCTTTTCTATTAAATGAAGAAAATTATTTCACATGATTGTTTCGAGAGGGAAATGACTGAAATAACATACACTCAATGCTGCCTAAGATAGTTAGCACTTAATAAATGTGGGTAATATGTATTATATTTTGGCTATTCTACTCTAAAATTCAGTGTTTTTAAAACAAAGTCCCAATAGTGTATTTTTGAAGCAGCTTCAATTGCCCGGGGGGTCCTTCTCATAAAAAACTCGCCCAGCCCAATTTCTTCAAGGGTTTTCCCTGCACTCTCTTCTAGTATTTTTATAGTTTCATGTCTTAGGTTTAAATCTTTAATCCAGTGAGAGTCTATCTTGGTTAATGGTGAAAAGTGTGGGTCCAGTTTCAGTCTTCTACAGGTTGCCAGCCAGTTCACACAGCACCATTTGTTAAACAGGGCTTGATCAAACTAAAAAGCTTCTGCACAGCCAAGAACACAGTAAGTAAAGCAAGCAAACAGCCCTCAGAATGGGAAAAGATATTTGCAGGTTATGTCTCCGACAAAGGTTTAATAACCAGAATCCACAGAGAACTCAAACGCATTAGCAAGAAAAGAACAAGGGATCCCATCGCAAGCTGGGCAAGGGACTTGAAGAGAAACTTCTCTGAAGAAGACAGGCGCACGGCCTTCAGACATATGAAAAAATGCTCATCATCTTTAATCATCAGAGAAATGCAAATCAAAACTACTTTGAGATATCATCTAACTCCAGTGAGACTAGCCTACATCACAAAATCCCAAGACCAGAGATGTTGGCGCTGATATGGAGAAAAGGGAACACTTTTGCACTGCTGGTAGGAATGCAAATTAATACATTCCTTTTGGAAAGAGATATGGAGAACACCTAGAGATCTAAAAATAGATCTGCCATTCAATCCTGTAATCCCTCTACTGGGCATATACCCAGAAGACCAAAAATCACATCATAACAAAGATGTTTGTATCAGAATATTTATTGCAGCCCTATTCATAATTGCTAAGTCATGGAAAAAGCCCAAGTGCCCATCGATCCACGAATGGATTAATAAATTGTGGTATATGTACACCATGGAATATTATGCAGCCTTAAAGAAAGATGGAGACTTTACCTCTTTCATGTTTACATGGATGGAGCTAGAACATATTCTTCTTAGTAAAGTGTCTCAAGAATGGAAGAAAAAGTACCCAATGTACTCACCCTTATTATGAAACTAATGTAGGACCTTCACATGAAAGCTATAACCCAGTTACAACCTAAGAATAGGGAGAAGGGGGAAATGAAGGGGAGGGAGGGGGAAGGTCGGTGGAGGGAGCGGGATTAATGGGATTACACCTGCAGTGCATCTTACAAGGGTATATATGAATCTTAGTAAATGTGGAATGTAAAGGTCTTAGCAAAATAACTAAGAAAATGCCAGGAAAGCTATGTTAACTAGTGTGATGAAAATGTGTCAAACGGTCTATGAACCAAGTGTATGGTGCCTCATGATCATACTAATGTACACAGCTATGATTTAATAAAAAAAAAGTCACAACAATTTGAACTAATGATAATCTTTTCGTCCTTTATACAGTTAAAAAATGTGTCAGTGCCTGGATGGAAGCCCATTACTAGTTACTTAAAAATCTGGTAATTTGGACTAAGACATCTATAGGAAGTATCCAGAATAGAGAGTGATATCATATTAAACTATGGGAATGAGTTTTAAAAAAATTATAAAATATTTATAAGGGAAAATTTTAAAAAAAATTGCTGAGGGTAGCTATTTTTATGACTTTAATGGGTAATTATAATAAAATGATATTAATTTATTCTTTTTTATCCTGGAGAATGTTTGGAATCTATAGCTAATTGATTTTCAACAAAGGTTCTGAGAACACCCATCTGTAAAAGATGTGCTAGGAAAATTGGATATCCACATGTAGAAGAGTGAACCTGGACCCCTGTCTTTCACTATGAACACAAATCAACTCAAAATGAATCAAAGATATAGGGTAAGACCCAAAGGTATAAAACTAATAGAAGAAAATGGAGGTAACATGCTTTATGACATAGGACAGAGCAATTTTTTTTTTGATAAGACCTCAAAACCACAAACAATGAAAGCAAAAGTAGATTAATGAGATCACATCAAACTAAGCAGCTTCTGCAGCTTCAACAGTGTGAAGTGACATCCTACCAAACAGGAGAAAATATTTGCAAACAATACATTTGACAGGGGTCAATATTCAAAATATATAAGAAACTCAATTCAGTAGCAAAAAAATTTTTAAATGATCAAAAAAGGGCAAATTATCTTAATAGACATTTCTCAAAAGAAAATATACAAATAGACAAACATATGCAAAAGTGCCCAGCATCACTAATTACAATATTAAGAAAATGCAAATCAAAAGCACAATAGTGTATCACCTCACTCAAGTTAGAATGGCTGTGATAAAAATGTCAAAAGATAAAAATTGACAATGATGTGGAGAAAAGGGAATCCTTACATATTATTGATGGGAATATGTATTAGTACAGCTATTATGGCAAACAGTCTTGCGGTTCCCCCAACATTAAAAATAGGACTACTAGGTGATACAGCAACCCCACTACTGTGTATAAATCCAAAATAAATCAGATCAGGACATGGAAGACATATCTGCACTCCCATGTTATCATAGCATTATTAACAATATCCAAGATGTGGAATCAACCTAAGTGTTCAATAATGGACACATGGTTAAGGAAAATGTGTTACGTGTACATATCGATAGACAACAAAAGAATAAAATTCTATCATGACTAAAAACACAGATGAACCAGGCAGACAAATTAAGTGAAATAAGCCAGACACAGAACGCCAAATACCACATGTTCTGGTTTTTAATGCAGAATCTAAAAAAATGGATCTCATAGAAATAATGATGAGACCAGGGGTGACCAGAGATTGGACAATGGGTGAGGTGAGGATGGTTGACAAATATGAAGTTACAATCAGAAAAAAATAAGTTCTGGTGTCCTCTTGTCCAGTAGGGTGACTATAGTAAAAAATAATGTGTTGTATATCTCAAAATAGCTGGAGGAAAGAATTTCACAGGTTCCCACCACAAAGAAAAAAGAAATGTTTAAGGTGATTGATATCTTTTTTTTTCTTTTTTTTGGATTTTTTTTGTAGAGACAGAGTTTCACTTTATGGCCCTCGGTAGAGTGCCATGGCGTCACACACCTCACAGCAACCTCCAGCTCTTGGGCTTATGTGATTCTCTTGCCTCAGCCTCCCGAGCAGCTGGGACTACAGGCGCCCGCCACAACGCCCGGCTATTTTTTTTGTTGCAGTTTGGCCGGGGCTGGGTTTGAACCCACCACCCTTGGCATATGGGGCTGGCGCCCTACTCACTGAGCCACAGGCGCTGCCCAGGTGATTGATATCTTAATTATCCTGGCTTGATCATTACACAGTAAGTACACGTATTAAAACATCACATTATGTTCCCTAAGTTTGTATAATTATTATGTGCTAATTAAAAATAAAATTAGGGCGGCGTCTGTGGCTTAGTGAGTAGGCTGCCGGCCCCATATGCTGAGGGTGACGGGTTCAAACCCGGCCCCGGCCAAACTGCAACAAAAAAATAGCCAGGTGTTGTGGCGGGCGCCTGTAGTCCCAGCTGCTCCGGAGGCTGAGGCAAGAGAATCACATAAGCCCAAGAGCTGGAGGTTGCTGTGAGCTGTGTGACGCCGCGGCACTCTACCCAAGGGCGGTACAGTGAGACTCTGTCTCTACAAAAAAAAAAAAAATCATAATAAAAAATAATAATAAAATTAAAAAATAATTTGATGGAAAGTTATAATAAAATGATGTTAATTTATTTTGCATATCTTATAGAGCATTTGTAACACTGAGTAGAAATGACAAGGATATTTATTAAATTTTAATTAATTTAGTATTTATATAATATTTCTGCTTTCTATACTTATTTACTAAGATCGTTACATATTTTTCTATGTGTCTTTGTGTTGCTTGTTTATGTCTAACATCTACATAACTATTAGTCTATATTTACTTCTTAAATATATAATATCTGATATGTTTTAGTAGTATTAGTATTAATATTATCTGGTGCTTTACAATATGCTATTAATTTTTCTAAAAATTAGGCATATTATGAACATGTTATTTAATATACTCAAAAAGACATACTTTTTTTGATAATTATGTTAAAATATTATCATATCAAGTTCCATTTTAGGTATTGCATTAATGAGAGGTTGAAAATTAGCTATTAGAATCATTGAAATTCTCTGCTTCTAGAAGTTATTTGAAAAAATTTAGTTTTTCTTTTACCAAAATTTTCTGAATTTAAACAAAATTTGTGTCTTTTATGTGGCACTTAAAAATTTATCCAGACAGAAACTTTGAGTAAAAAGTTTGTTCTCAAATAAATCATTATTTCCTAAGTCAGAAATGACCTAATACATAGATCTTCCCCTTTAACTTCCTTGGTAGTTTCCTAAAATCCTGCCCAAGGTCATACTTTCTAGTTTTTAGGAGACTTAGAAATATTGAGGGGCCCAAGAAACAGACAACTATAGAATAATCCAGGGATCATATGTCTCTCTATAGTCTATTCAAGGACCTAAAAATGCAATTTTTAAATTTGTCTAGTGATAAAAATAACTTATGGTTTATAATTGAGTGAATTTCTCTAACTGGAACTCACATACTTTACACTAGGACATTACTGGGTAAACATGTAAAAGTAGTAATTAAATTAAAACTAAGGGCTGAATGCATTAAAGAGAGAAGAGGGACCTCATATTGTAGACACTTCAAACTTTAGGAGGTCATGAGTTCCTCAAGTGAAGAAGAAGAAAATTAAAATGCATTTTGTTATGAACATTCCCAAACTCTAATATTCAATAAACCTGAAAAACAATTTTAGTTGAATTCCATCAAATTACTATTGAAAGAGCCCCTATTTGGTGGGTGGCTTTTAGTTATCATGAGGAATACAGATTAAACAAGTAATTATTATGATGATGAGAGTTTGAAGGCTGAGAACATATTGTGGTACATTATCTAATGTAGTCTGGGGGTTAGAGAAAAAGTCTCTCCTTGAAAGAAGGACTTTGTAACTAAGATCGAACTTTATGGGGGCAAGACATGATTGCGAGAGGGACTTTGCCTAACAATTGCAATCAATGTAACCTGGCTTATTGTACTCTCAATGAATCCCCAACAATAAAAAAAAAAAAAAAGAAAAGTTAGGTCTGAGGAGAAGGTGTTAGTAAATGAGAATAGAAGTGGGAGGGTGTTCAAGGCTTTAATGAGCAAACTTAATTTAGAAAAAACAAGTTTGTTTCCCTGCGTAGTGGGTTGAATTGATTCTTGAAAAAATTATATATCCAAGTCCTAATGTCTGATATCTATAAATGAAACTTTATTTGAAAATAGACTCTCTGCAGATGTAGTAAAGTTAAATACATCTTGTAATTAGGCTGAGCCCAAATCCAATGACTGGTGTCCCTAAAAAGAAAGTAGAATATTTGACAGTCACAGACTTGGAACAGACACACAGAGAGGTGGTCTTGTGAGGACTAAGTGGGAGATGCGACCAAAGCAAAGGAAGCCCAAGGTTGCCAGCAGCCACCAGAGCCAGAAGAGAGACATGAAACAGATTCGCATACCTTCCAGGGAAAAATCAAACCGAACTACTCTTTGATTTTGAACTTCTGGCTTCTGGAAATGAGACAATTATTTTTCATTATTTTAAGCCACAAAGTTTGAGGTAACCATTACAGCAGCCTCTTATACTAATATACTCTTCTTATAGAAATAAAGATCCAAATTGGTAAAGAAGAGTACATTTTGTAAACACAAAGATATTCACTCTTTATATCAACAACTGCATTATGCATTTCATTTTGAATACCACCTTCCAAGTATCCAGAGTATAATAATTTCCATGTCTAAGGAATATGTGTCAGTTCTGAAAAAAGCAAAATGAATGGATGACAACTTGTATGTGTGAAGTGTTTATGAAGCTTTTTAATCTTACAATTATTAATGTAAACAAACATATTATGAATTATTTCATTTCCTAGGTGAGGAAAGTGAAATAAATGTCTACAATTTTCTAGTGACAGAACTTTAATACTTTTTGGTCAAAAATAAATGACCCAATGTTCTTTCAACCTTTGTACAAGATCCCACCCAGATGTTTGTAGGGAAGGTAACTCCTTAATTATGTATAAACCTTAAATGTCAACAAGACAATCTCTAGTGGAGTGAGTATATGTGTAAATGGCTGCATGTCACAAGAAAAAAGGCTACATAGCAACAGGCTACACATCACGAATTTTGAAACAAAAATTAAAAATGTACAGGATGCTGGCTCACTAGCCTGTAAGTATGTTCTAATTTTTATTTTTTCTGTGACATTTGACAAATTCTTTCACTTTGATATTCCTCAATTTAAAAAATTGAGGTGATAATAGTATCAATCAGGGAAGTTTAGGTGAGGACAGAATGAAAACACAAATAGGAAGATCTTAAAAGAGAAAATGGTAAGTGCTCAATGAATGTTAGGTAGTCTTCCCTAGCAACCAGCTCCAGGCCTTATGTTAGAAAGGCGGCACATTACTTTCAAGAAAAAAAAAATATTTTGTTTATGTGCTTTACTTAGATTCAAAAAGTGAAACAATTAGCATTTAAATAATTTTGTGAAACATCAACCTACCCCTTGAAGATTTAAAATGAATGCTAATGTTAAAGACACCTGAAATTCTATAGTAAAGAAACAAGTTTATTTTATTTATTTATTTTTTTTGTAGAGACAGAGTCTCACTGTACCGCCCTCAGGTAGAGTGCCGTGGCGTCACATGGCTCACAGCAACCTCTAACTCTTGGGTTTACGCGATTCTCTTGCCTCAGCCTCCCGAGCAGCTGGGACTACTGGCGCCCGCCACAACGTCCGGCTATTTTTCTGTTGCAGTTTGGCTGGGGCTGGGTCAGAACCCGCCACCCTCAGCATATGGGGCCAGCGCCCTACTCACTGAGCCACAGGCGCCGCCCTAAAGAAACAAGTTTAACCTAGCATCTTCAAGACTTATTTAACTGCAAAATGCTTTTCTCATAATGACTTACTAGAATGTTGAGTAAAAACAGGAATACTTGCCCAGCCAATCAAAAGCCTTGTTTTTGCGAAGTTCTGTTCCTTAATCACTAGGTAATTTGGGGAATTTTTGAAAAATGCTGTATTTCAAAAAAGTTTAGTGGAAATAAATACATATCATTGTTTTTATTCAAGTTCTCAAATTCCCCGAATTGGGAGATCTGTGGACCCCAGGTAAGATACCCTGAGCAGCCAACAACAGGGTTAAAAGCTTCTAAACTATTCTTCTCGGCTTAACCATTGAATTTGCTCTTTTGCTTGGGAAAGTCCCACCAACCAGTTAGTAAATCTCTCATTTTTAAATATGTTCTATGAGAATTTATGGCCAGAGAGCAGTAAATACTCAAACATGATGTCTTCTTCTCTATTAGATACAGATGAAAGATGGCTTACGGTATGCTTTTAAAAAACATTTTCCCTTAAGAACTAAAAGAAGAAAACCCAGCACCAAGATGAGCATGTCATATCCTCCCCGAGTTGGTATAGAGGAGAAGAAAAGCTGTTTTCCGTAGATTTCACCACGTGATTTGTGTATGCTTTTTCATTTTGTAGTTGAGATTTTATAGGTACATGAAATATGTAATATTTCTATTTAAAACACAAGGTAATTTTAAAACACATTTCTTTAAAAACCCAGTCTGGGTGTATTGTATCATTATTATATAAGAGTAATAATTGGACACATACTGGTTTAAAGTCCTTGGATTCAGTTTACTTTCTGATTTAGGATTATATGGAATATTCATGTACAAAAGCCTAGGCATCATTTTAACATTAATTATCTAACTAGCTACTCAATTAATCTATTTTAATATATTAATCTATATGTAAATATAAACTATATCTACATCTGCAGACATTAATGAGTTTCTCCTTCATTTTGTACATGTTAATATTATAATCTTATTCTTTATGCTACAGAGATTATGGGTAACTACTATACTATCTGTAATATATCTTCTACTGTAATCAGAGTGGAAGCAAAGGGAAGAATCAACTATGTGCATGAGTCTTAGGTTATGTGGAAAAGAATATTCAATCAAAAGCCTAAAAATAGGATTTTTGATTAAAAATGGTAAGATACTAAGTAATAGGGGAATGGCTTGATATTGTTATAGAACCCAAAGTTTGACTAAAAAAATTACACTTGATTATAGACAGAAATACTCATCCTAACTCACAAAGGTTAAGCATAACAGAAGCTTAGCCAACATGGAACTGAAACATGAACCGCGGGGAAATCAGACTCACATGTCAAACCTGTCGGTCCAAGGCAGTTATTGAACAATGTGCCTGGAATACGTCAACTGGTGTGGATCGAACTGCCCCATCCTCATCCCTTTCGTATCAGTTTTGTGGAAATTACCTTTCCAATCCCATGTGCTACCTGATTACTAGAAACTCAGAGCTTCTCTTAATTTTCTCAGAATGTGATGTATATTTCAAAGTTCTATCATTGTAGTTTACCCCTCTTCTTCACTCCACTCCCATGCTGCCTTCCAAACTATTTCAAATATGGCTTGTCTTTATGAAGCCTTCTTCATTTCTTTCCTCCACCTGCCAGTAGAATCGATGTCCTCTTTAGCATTCCCAGGAAGTTTTGCTGAGTGGCTTATGATAGCCTTTCCCTGACACAGGCATCACTGTGCTCCATCACACAAATTGAACTTTTTTAGGCAGTAGGTGTGTGGTGGAAAAATCTCTGCTTGGCAAATATTGTCGATAAACCTGAAATCCAGAAAGAGCTACAATAACCTAAAATCTCACAGGAGCTATAAATAACAACACAGGGAACAAAAGAGTAAGGTGGAGAAAATGCAGTGTGCTCTAGGAGGCATAGGAGAAGGGAGTCTCAAACAGAGTCAGACTGTGTTTTAATACCCCTATGTCTGTTTTATTCTCCTTTTAGCATATCCTATAAGCCAAACTTAAATCAACAATTGTTACATAAATCATGAAATAAATGACAATCAAGTGTAAATGAAACCTATAAATCGTCTATGACCTAGAACAGGAACAATGCATAAGAGGACGGATGGGCAAAATCTGATCTACAGAAGTCACACTTGCAGGTCTGAAATATCCGTCAAATGTAAGTTATCTTGCCATAATGGATAATGAATATAGGAAATCCATAGAGCCAAACTGACCTTCATTTTTGATGGCACTCTAAATAACTCACTGATCACTGGTTAACTCCTATTTGATTAAGAGGAATTATTTTCCCCTTAAAAGGAATAAAAGTACAATTTTGTTAATTGAACTGATGATTGGTTCTCTGGAATTAGATCTTACATCAAGCATATTTTAGACCTTAAACATAAGTAGCATATGATATTTTATAATGTTATCATGCAATATTTAGTCTAAATTATGCATATGCTAGGTTGGGCACAGTGGCTCATACCTGTAATCCTAGCACTCTGGGAGGCTGAGGTAGGTGGATCGCCTGAGTTCATGAGTTCCAGACCTGCCTGAATAATTCTACTAAAAATAAATAAAAAGGCAGGTCTGCATTCAGATCCCTGAGTATTCTCCAAACTTCCTTCCAAAAGGAACGTACTTACTAAATGTAGAATATAAATGTCTTTACATAATAACTAAGAAAATGCCATGAAGTTTATGTTAACCAGTTTGAATAAAACATTTCAAATTGCCTATAAAACCAGCACATTGTACCCTGTGACTGCATTAATGTACACAGCTATGATTTAACTATTAAAAAAAAACAAAACTGGCCGATCATTGTGGCAGGTGCCTGTAGTCCCAGCTATTAAGGAGTCAGGCAGGAGAATACATTTGAGCTCAAGAGTTTGAGGTTGCTGTGAGCTATGATTCCATTTTACTCAACCAAGGGTGACAATGTGAGACACTTAAAAAAAATATATATATATATATATATATAATAAATAAATAAGCCTATTCTGACTCAGACCACCTGAGCACTGATGTTCAAATTCCCAGTTTTCCTATTAAACATTGAATAGGAAATTTGCATTTTTATTCAGCATTCTGACTACTTTGACACTGAAATCTAAGCAAACCATAATGATAAAAAAATTAATGTTAACATACATATTGTATCTAGTATCCAAAAGGATTTTTGTGCACAAATTTCAGTTGGTTTCTAGAGCTGGTATAACTTGGTTTTAGCTGCAATTGTTTCCTAAAGTTTTGGAAGCTGATTTTATTACTGGAATGCCAAATACTCTCTTGCTAAAGAAACTTCCCAATTATTTTGAAGAAAGTGATCCTTTCCAAAGTATTTTGGCACTTTTGACGTAATTGGTACATTTTATATGTACATTTTGATTTTTTAATGCACTGAACTGATTCTTATAGAATGTTCGAATATATTATTGAAATGAACTCTCATTCTTAGTTTAACCTTCGTATTACAATTTCTCAGGTATATCTATAGGGACTATATTGAAATCAATGCAATTTCTCAGGCGTATCTATAGGGAGTTAGATTGAAAGGAAAAAATATTTCCTTTCTAGATGGGCACACTTCATCATCATATGCAATATTCCCCCTGATTATGGCCAAGTTCTGCTGGTGGGTTATGCAAATTTAGTGCATCTTATTGCATACACTGGGGTTATCTTTTGTTCAATATTGCTGAATAAAATGGCCATTTCACTAAGTAGAGATTTTCAGGAAATACAAAAAACAGTTTGTAGGTATATGTATGTATGTATATGTCTTTGGTTTAACACATATAAATTATTAAGATTCTCAATGTCATTTCCAAAACTGCAAACTGTAAAAGTGAACTGCAGAAATCAATGCATATTAGAAATATTAGAGCTTGGTTTAGTGTCGAGTGGGGATGATGTTATTACTTTCGCAAAAGAACCATTTACCATTATGGGACCGTGCTTCTTTTGTTCTTAGACATTCTAAATCACTGCATTACATATGATCTTATTTTATTTCTAATAGACTATTCGCATGTTATTCCAGAGCTAAGCATAATATAGCAATTTCTTTCCAGCAAATAGAAGACACGTGAGATCAATTTTTTTCCCTCCACACATTTCCTATTTTAACACACAGTAACTAATTTTACTTGCCAGGTTTTATGGCCTTTTATTGGTTATGCAGTTTTATTTATATTCTTGGTTGCTACTAATTATCACATTCTACATAATTTATAATGTATTCTACTGACGGTGAAGTCTGAATAATGAAATGCATCTATAGAAAGAAATTGATTGCCTCCCCCAACAAAAATGCCAAGGAGAGCATGAACAGAAACTGTAAAAGATTTACGAATTTATATTTAAAGGGAACTCACTTCCTTTGTTCTTCAAAAGAAAAATAAAGGCATTGGTAGAATGGTGCTCAGCTGAATTTTGGCCAACACAATTTTACCCACTTTCTATAAACTATGTGATTTCTGATCAATAGGATCAGGTCTTTAATTCTTGCACAATGCTACCTGGGGAAAATAAAAATTGAAATCTAGGTAAAAGTGAACATTATATTAATGAATTCATCTCTAAAGATAATTGTATAGACAAGATCAGTGCACTTATGTGATCATTATTTACGTTACCAAAACACAGACCAGCTTTAAAAAGGTAAAAGTAACCTATGACCGTATTCCTTTTCTGTTTCTATTAACCAGCCGAAGGAAGTAACATGGGAATGTGAAGTATAAACAAATGTGTCCAAAATCTAATGGTCAAGTTTCTTGAAAGGGACACTCTGTGCGACTAAAATTTTAGGAAAATGCTTAAACCATTTTTAGTACTGATTTTGATGTTTAATGATTTTAATTGTTATTTTGTCCTCTGGGGATTTCTTCTTGGCCACCTTACCCACATCTCCACTTGTATTTTGCTTTCAATTATAGACAAGTTGGACATGCTTCAGAGAAAATGTTGGTATTTTTTCTATCCACTTTATAAAAATGTGCAATAATTATTTTCTTAAAATTATGAACATCCAGACACTTTTTAAAAAAACTTTTACTAAATAGTAAAGATTGAGTCAGAGAACATTGCTTTATTTTAGCGATCTGATGGGGATCAATCAAGTCACCGGTCTTTTTGAGCTTTAAAATCTCTGTCTGTAAAGTGGGATGTTTTATATTTAAAGTGAAGATGAAGTGTTAGACTATTCATTTCTCTTTTCATGCCCTGATAAAAAGTCTAGGCATTTTTCAAGAAAACTTTCAGATATCAGCACTCTGTGAAGTATGAACCCTGAGGAAAAAAATCACAACTTTTGATTAAAACTTATGTGTTTTGGGAAAGAAGATGCTATTTATTCTTGCAGGTTTAAAGTCATTCTGTTACATACTCACTGTAATAATAAACCTTACTTATTAAATAATGGTATAAATAAGGATTTCTGGTGCATTATATGATAGTACAATGTAATTTTAATGGTTATAATTGGTTATAGAAGAATGGTTTTATAATTTGGAGGCAATAATCTGATGTGTCTTCTGGAATTACGCAGAGCCATAATATGCACATAATAGTCACTATTGTGCTCTAATATGCTTCAGGACAAATTGATAAATATAGGTTAAGTATAGTGTGGTGAGTCACATGGTTTATGTAACTCTATCATTGCACTTACTATCTTTACTTTTACACAGGACTCTGAACTCTCTCAGACAGGAGACCTTGTCTTACTAATATTACTAAACTTTCTATAGTGTTAATTTTGTGACTGCTATGTGGTAGACATCAATTGTTGAATAAAATGATTTTTGAATGAATGAGTGCTTCTGATAAAATGAAACTGTATCTATTCTTCTGTAATACAGTTGACATTATGATATACACTTTAATTCAAAAGGACTAAATTACTTAAAATAACGTATACTTCTATTCAGTTTTCCTCTGATTAGTATAAGTTAGTGCTGGTTACTGTAATTGTAAATGGGCAAACAATATTACATGTGCTAAATTATTATGCTAATTATATTAAGTAGTGATATCATTACATAAGATTAAAATGAAAATTATACATAGTTCTTATGCTACTAAAGGCTAATATGATATTTTAAATTCAAATTTGAAACTGGCTTACTTTATTCAAAATTTCATCTTCACTTCTGGGGTGTTTTGAGGTAGTTCAAGGTTGGTATCTGTGATTTATTTCTTCAACCAACACCCCTAATACTTACTATGAGTAAGATACAGTTCCTAGTACTCCAGAGTTATTAATTCATTTAATTGTCATAAAAACTCCATCCCCATTGTGCTCATGCAGAAAATAAGGCACAGAGAAGTTTTGTACATGGTATTCTACTCAAACTGCCATGAATTAAATTACTCTAAACTGGAGACACATGTTGGAAATTAACATATTTCAAATTTAGTGCATATTATTGTTGCTTAACACCTGACCCTCCTGTCTTTACTAATGAGCTGTCACTTGCAGCTCAAACTGTGAGGACGGGATTTTGGAAGTGATTCTCAAAGTCTCTTCTACACATACCACATTCAACTGTTTCCCTGTCTTCAATAGTTTTCTAGTACATAGAGAAGAAGGAGTCAACACACCAAAAGAGTTATTTTCCACCTTGTTTTTACCACCCCTCAATCTCTCGTATAGACTCTGGAATCACTGAGCCTGGATTCATTCTTTTTTAAGGTTTTTTTTTTTTTTTGGTTTTTGGCAGGGGCTAGGTTTGAACCTGCCACCTCCAGCATATGGGACCGGCGCCCTACTCTTTGAGCCACAGGTGCCGCCCTTCCTGAATTCATTCTTAATAGTCCTTGGAGACATATCACTCCTTGCTATGCTCTCAATGTCTCAGTTTCTTCATCTATAAAACAGGATATAAAAGGTTTATTATAAAGATTCAATGAAAGCACTTGGAAGAGTTAACGTAGGCATAAGGCAGAAAATGAAGGTTGAGAGCGCAGACATGTTGACAGATAATTGATACTAGCCACACTGAACAAGGAAGTCTGCTGCAATTCACTAGCCCAGGACCACCTGAAGAGGAGTGAATTGCTAAACTGGATGGATGCCTTGCAAAATATTTGTTCCTACCATTCTGATACTGCATTTTATGATCTGCCATTATGGTCTGACCACAATACAAAATTGCTGTTTCCCAACAGAGTTTTTGAAGCTTTAAGAACATTACCATTGGCCCAAAAGGGGTCCTGTCCTACCCTGAAGGGGAACCTTACTCTGTCGGTAGGGCAGTATCTGTTCTGTAACTCTGTCTCAATAAACTTTTCTTACACTAGTTGACTCACACTTGAATTCTTCCTGTGTAATTCCAAGAACCTATTTGGTGAGTTCACAGTCTGTTCTTCCCTTTACTGGAACACATCCTGCATAAGTGTGACTAGCATTTAGTAAAGTCTCACAAATTATTGGCTATTATTGTGATTTTATTATTTTTACAGTTTTTTATGTATAACTTCCTCAATGTAAATAATTCTGACCTTCATGTGATTCATTAAATATATCTCTTCTGTAATATACAAGGTAAACATAGGGAAATTCCTTAATACACAGTGTTTTCCTTTCCTGGCAAACTCCTACTTGCCCTGCAACCTTTCCTGCCTACCTTAGATCATATTGTATTTCCTGTTCTTCTACCTTCCTAGAAAAAGTACCTCCATTATATTTTCTATCATGGTATGTGGCAATTACTTGTTCCTTTTCTTTCCTTTCCCTTCCTTCCTTCCTTTCTTCCTTTCTCTCTTTCTGTCTCTTTCTCTCACTTTCTTTCTTTCTTTTTTTCTTTTCTTTCTGTGTCTCTCTGTATTGCCCTCAGTAGAACGCCCATGGGATTATAGCTCAAGCAACCTCAAACTCTTGGGCTCAAGCGATCCTCTTGCCTCAGCTTCCCAAGAAGCTTGGACTACAGGTGCCCATTACAATGCTCAGATATATGTATATGTGTGTGTGTATATATATATATATATATTGTTTGTTTGTTTGTTTGATTGATTGATTTGGGATTTGCTCTTGCTCAGGCTAGTCTCAACCTACTGAGCTCAAGCAATCCACTCACCCTAGCCTTCCAGAGTGCTAGGATTACAGGCATCAGCCACGATGCCAGGCCTACTTGCTTATTTTCTGTCTGATTGTGAGCTTCTTTCCTCTTACTAACTCAAGGAAAAACATGGAAAATATGAAAAATCTGTCTTGATGAGGAAAAAGGTTAAGTGAAGAAATGAACATCAGAGTATCTCTTTATATTATATAAATCACTTTCATAATTATGGGCTAACTTAGTATTGCCCAACGAAAAGTTTAGGTTAGATTTCAGATGCATACCTATGTTAATGGAAGCTTCCAAATATACCAGCAGATACTAAAAAAGCTCTTTTCCCTGCGATTTGTCTAGAAACAGAATGAAATTTACCAAATGTCCCTCCTTCCTTCTCTACCAGGAAGAACAGAGGTTGTTCAGTAAAGATAATTTTAGAGTTTTATCTATAAGGCTAGAGACAGCAGCAGAGCAAACTACAGTTGAATATCCCTATATTGACTAACTCCTTAAATTGATCTAATTTTCATAGATTGGACAAGCATCATGAGTACTGAGGTCTAGTTTCCTATGTTGACCACCTCCATATGCTGACTAGTTTTTCACAGTCCCTTGGGTGGTCAACTTACACATGTTCTACTGTATATAACAACCTTTATTACTGGCCTTAGTCCTCACATCTTTGCCATTCCACAACTTCCCAATACAGAGATCTAAAAATTACAATAATCAAAAATTATCAATAATTTTAATATATTAAGCACAAAATAAGTAAATTAATATCTGATGCTTTCTATCTCTTCCTTATAATCTCACATATCAGAGGGAATAGTTTTCCTCAAAATTTCATTACATTATTTGAATACTTATAGAGCACTTTAATGGTTCAAATTATGTTGCACTGGTTTATTGCTCATATCACCTTTGGCCCAAAGTATATACGAGAAAATGTTCATAGTAAGATAGCGATTCAGAATGACATTGAGAACAAAAACTTTCTTATAGTGAATATTGCTAAATGCCATATTTATGCTTTACACTGTTTGAGAAAAAACAAAAATTAACATGACTACCAAAATGAAAATAGGAAAAATCATGGCAACCAAACAAAAATAACATATTTTATGGCTTTGTTTTGAAAAATCTGAATTTCTGTCTCAAAGTTACACCATACAATATTTTGAACTTATTTGGAAAATATAAATCCTGTGACTTGGAAACATGGTGTTGGATTAATACTCTTGGATTATTTTATGGATGCCTAATTAACACCAGAGACTGTACTAGGATTCTGTGACTCCAATGAACATACATTGCAAATCTGGACAAAGAAAAAGTACTAAATTTGGAGACCTACATTTCAGGAAAAACCTTTTTCTCAATCTGAACCAATGTCTACATAGGTGCATAGTGTTTTGCTGACATCAGTAAGAACTATCTCGAGTCTCCAACGTCGGAATCCGATCTCACTCCTTCTCCTACAAGTAAATAACAATGAGGAACAAATGACTAAACATGTGGCTGAATATTGAATTTAGATAAATTATTTAAAATGATTTCACAGGTAGTATTAGCAAAGAAAAATATGAAAATACAGAAATATGTGCAAGTACTAATATATTTGTATGTAGGTGAGAACATTGCCAGACTTTTTAAAAAAGACTCCCGGCCAGTTAAGTAAAAGAAAAAAATTGGCAATTACAATTGTGGAATTAGGAAATATTTTCAGCTGTTTCTTAACATAAATTTGAATAAATTACAGAAACATTATAAAAATAGAATGGCAATAATGAGAAGTAAAACATATATCTGGAATTACAATTTGTGTATTATAAAATGAGGTGCCTAGTGTTAAGAAAAGTAGTACTTTCTATTAAAAAAAAAAAAGCATTTTCCACACTACAAACTTAAGAGCTTATCAAGATGTTCAATACTGTACAAGATTTGTATAATCAGAGTTCCCTTCAGGTTGCATGCAGGCTGTCATTTTTCCTCATTGGCAGCCATCATTTCCCCCAGTCCCCAGGCCTGGTGTGCAGCTGCAATACAACACTCAGAAGTGTATTTTTACATGAGGATTTTATATAATGTATATTTCAAAGGAAGTATTCATATGCTAATAAAGAATTTGGCCTTTCTTCAAACAGCGTGTTTGTTAGTCTTTGAAACTATCTCCTTTAGGGGCAAATCCAAATAATCCTTTTGCATTTGTGCCAAGAAATTTAAATACTACTTAAAAATGGAGATACATTGTTATTTGTTTTTATATTAATTCCTAGTCCCTGTTCTTGCCTTGGTTGGATGGCTTCTTAAAATTTGCATGGTTATGTTATGTGTTGCTTTCTTTTACTGGAAAAAAAGATTAAAATTTGAATGTAGTGTAGGTGGCTCTTCATATTTTGCCCTCCTCAAGACAAGTCTTTCAGCCCTCGCCTTATACTTGGGGCTCCCTCCAGTTAAACCCAGGGTGTTATCGTCCCCTCATGGAGTCAGCACCTGGGTAAATGTCACACGTTGAATGCCCCCCTCTTTAGTGCAGACCCCCTCTTTTTTGCCTAATAAACTCTTTTTAGCTCCTGCCCTTAAATGGTCTCTGAACTAGTGCACTTGTTCTGATCGCTTTCTGACTAACAGCATATGCATTAAAAGATGACGAGCCAACAAACAGGCATGTGAGAAGTGGGGAAAGAGGAAATGGGAAGAGTGAGAATAAAGAGAACGAACTAGTTGGACGAAGAGTTTGGCTCTTAGTCATAAAACTACCTGTAATTTTTCAGGCCTGACCATAGGCAATTAAGAAATGGCACTTGGCAGGCAGGGAAAAGCTGCCTTCCCTGCAGCACACTTGGTGCAGAGCCAGCACACTGTGGTCTCTGAAGGGCGCTCCAGGGAAGCACTCAGGCCCCTCTGGCCAGTCTTGTGGTTAATGCACATTTGCACTCCCAGTCCAGGCTCCTTCATTTCACTTGCAGACCTCTGTATCCGGGGTCTTTAACTAAGGCCTTTGTCAGGCATCTCTGCAGAGGCCTCCCTAGGAGAGGGTGAGTGGAGGGGAAAGTTTGAAGACCTATTTTTCATTCTGACTCCTGTACTCCGTAATTTTCACCTTCTAGTCTTCGTCCCCTCTTCCCTTCTTCCCCTCCCTTCACCCGGGGTACAGAAAACTGCAGGAACCTTTATTTATTTTTTTTCTCTCTCTCTCTCTCTTTTTTTTTTTTTGTAGAGACAGAGTTTCACTCTATGGCCCTCGGTAGAGTGCCGTGGCCTCGCACAGCTCACAGCAACCTCCAACTCCTGGGTTCAAGCGATTCTCTTGCCTCAGCCTCCCGAGTAGCTGGGACTACAGGCGCCCGCCACAACGCCCGGCTATTTCTTGGTTGCAGTTTGGCCGTGGCCGGGTTTGAACCCGCCACCCTCGGCATATGGGGCCGGCGCCCCACCCACTAAGCCACAGGCGCCGCCCGAGCCTTTATCTTTTAATAAAAAAATAGTTTTAATAAAAAAAATTTTCTCTAGTGAATGTATTTGTTTTAAAATTGACAGATAAAATTGCATGCATTTATAGTGTTGTGCAGGGTTTTTTGTTTAGGGCTCCCTGAATAGTGAAATGACTGCTGAGTTTATGCTAATCCAGAAAGTCTAACCAGGTATCATTCATGGAAAAGTATGGAAAGGAGGGGTTAGAAGAAGAGTGGCTTTTTCCCCCCTACTTATTAGCTTCTTGCTTATCCTACACAGTAACTGATTAATTGAAAACTTGACTATCAACTTTTACTTTTGGCTTGTTGCTTTAATTGATCATTACCTGCAAGCTGGACTTCCTTGAGATCTGCTGAGTTTGGGACAGTAGGTTCGAAAGTTAGTCCCAGAGAGCTTCTGTACAATTTGCAGTTGCTAGAAAATGGGGGAGCAGAAATAAAACTGCCAAGGAAATGCTACTCTGGCTCTGTCAATCATGAATCATTGTTGTTACTAATAGATTTGGTAAGTCCATGAAATTCTCAAGTATTCAGCATATTCCTAAAAACTATGAAGAAGTAAGGGATGGCAGAGTATGTCTAAACTCTTATTCTTTTACCATTTTCAGTAATAGAGTAACTTACCAGCATGTATTTTGGCTATTCTTAGAATAGTGGATAATTTTGAATTCTGATGAAATCTTTCTTTCATAGGAGAAGTAAAGTGTTGGGACTTGGGAAGATTAAAGTGGTTATTTGTCTAGGAAATGATTGAATCTGATATTTTATAATTTGTGAGTCTTAAAAGAAAAGAAACCAGCTTCATGGGTGAAAGAGGAAAGTGTTTAGATGCTGTTTGGAAATGGCTGTTTACATGAGCAGGTGGCGGGTTCCTTGTTATGAGGCATCTGCTGCTGATGCCTACAGCAGCAGTCTGAATAAGGGGCTATTAAACTGTAGCATGAACACTCTAGGCCAGTGGTTATTTTTGATTAGTCACTATCATTTGAGGCTTTTGCTAGAGCTAGGATGCCCTAGATACCTAATCAAAGAGACTAAGGACTGAGTACACTAACCTTGAATTATGACATTGTTTTGCACCACAAAAGGGAGGCAGTGGACTCTAATGTAGAGTTATATATTTAAAAATATGTAAACTATTTGAGTTATTTACCCACAAAACAAATACAGATATCATCTACATGTACATACACACTGATATATACTATATATACCCTCATATATAATTATATATCAAATGCATTTATTATGGGAATACTCTAAAAGGTAGTAAATCAAAGCCAAAGACATTTTAAAATTATGCTCCTTAGAAATTCATAAATTAATCAGTTAAAACACAGATACACAAAAATGCCTTAAATTACATATCTAACACAATATGTTAGCATTCTATTACTTAGTATATAATGCATAATTTATAAATTTAAATTATAATTCTACCTGGAATTAACTATATATCCATGAAACTGACAAAATGATTTTGAAATAATTTCTTGATGAAAAGTCAGATGACCAAGTCCTCAACATTACTATTCTTACTAACATTTCCTTATCTAGTCCATGACAATGGTTTTGAATCAGAAATTGAGGGCACAAGTCAATACTCTACTACTTTCATTAGTTGAATAAATTCTAAGGGTACATTTTATACTATAAAAGAGGCCAAAACACAAATAATAAGAAGCAAACATATAAAGATTTTAGAAGACAAAATATATCAGGCATTTTTAAAAAATAAGAGCTTTAGCAAATAAATATAACATGAAGGTTTAAGATCAAACAGAGCTATTATAATATAAAAATATAGTACATCATAATTTTCAAAGCATTTTCTTCTTAGTTTTAATAGCTATTCATACTTTCCCATATTGCTTAATTTTCAAAAAATGCATTAACTATAAGAACATTCTAATTTTTGGTTGGGAATTTTATAAATTCAAAAAACAGTAATTAACATTACATGTTAGAATTTATAATATGTGATAAATTTCTTTGTTGGATTTATGCAAAACAGGGGAAATTTACAGATATTAATGAACTAAAATATAAAGTTATTGATTTACTTAACAAACATTGTTAAGGTATTTATGCAGTGAGATATTGATTTTAAAATATGTTATTTCCAAAAGGATTATATTAAAATTGATATTTGGTGGTGATTTTTATTGAAAATAAAAGATTTTTTATTAATAATTGATAATTTAAAAAATTTAAAAAATATAAAATGTATGCCAAAGATAAGTTTGAAGATCATGACAGAAAAATCACAAAATTCTTAGTTTTTGTATATACATGACTTTTTGAACTCTACTCTAAGAATCCTGTAAGCATAAGACTTTAGAAACCCCTTGAAGAACAACTGCCAAGTTCTATGAAATGTAGACTTTAGACTGCTCCCCTACATCCTTTTCATACTTCCCCCCCCATGAGCTATCTTTTTTGTTTTTTCAGCAAATAGGCAGGCACATTCAAAGGTGAGTTTTAAACATAAAGAAATCAGCGTGAAACCCTCAAAGATACCTAGAAAAAATGAAAACAATAAAGGAAGAAAAAGAAAAAGTCTTATGAAGGCCACACATCATAAATAATAAACTAAAACAAGTTCTTTAGATAATTATTTTCCACCTTAAATTGTACAATTTAATTTAAAAGAGAAAAACAAAACAAAACAGAAAAAGGGCCTTCACCAAAAGGTATAATTTTTAAAAAGAGGAGAAGGGAAGGAACAGACTTATAGAAAATATAAAAGGGTGAAATGCTAACTACAAAGTTCAGAAAAAAAATGGAGAAGAAACATAGCTTTACAGATTTAGGAAACAAAATCATGAAGAATTCACATAAAACAAATGAAAAACAATATGACAATTGTACAGGACATGAAAGACTAGAATGGGAAAATGATGGAGATAGGCAAAGCAGATTTGTCATTCGTAGCTTTTGTTTTCATAAGAAAGTGTACAAAAACAAAAAATAAGAGAAAAATTTCAAAGATATATTACAAAAAAGTTTCATGTGATGAATTTATTTGAATTTATAAATAGAAAAGAAACAGTTTCTATAAAGAAAAATGATGCAAAAATGGTATCTTTGTCATGGAATCCCAGATCTCCTAAAGGCTAATTCATCTACATGACCATTTCAAGGTAGTCTCAATAATGATCTTTTCTAAAATACCATGATCACTTACATTTTGATCTAAGATTCTAATATCTTGTTTTACTCTTTTTCCCCTAAAGCACTGATTGCTATCTGACATTAGATAGATAGATTGATAGATAATTTGTTCACTGCCTCCTTTCACTGAATGTAAGCTCTAAGAAGCCAGATATTTTTAAAATATGACTTATCTCTAGCTACTATACTATTTTTGAACAAATAAATTAAATGTAATTAGTCATATACAAAAGAGCAAGTCACATTCAAGAGGACATTCTTGCTGACCAGTGTTCTCTGGAGTAACAAGCCACTGAAATATAAAACAAGGAAATACTTATTCAAAGTGTGCCTTGACAATTAGCTGACAAGTTTCAAAATAATGAACAGAAGTCAAAAGAATACTTGAGGATTACATAATTCCTTTTCTTCTTTCCTTCCTTCCTTCTTTCCCTCCCTCCTTCCTTCCCTCCTTCCTTCTTTCCTTTTATTTGTTTATTTTTTTTGACAGAGTCTCAGTCAGTTGCCCCAGGCTAGAATGTCATGGCATCAGCCTAGCTCACAGCAACCTCAAACTCTTGGGATTAAGCAATCTGCTTACCCATCCTCCCAAATAGCTGGGACTGCAGGTGCATGCCAGAATGCAAGGCTTGAGAAGGAATACTAAGAAACGAAGGGGCTTCAAGAAGGCAAGAAGGCAGTTGGGATAGGAGGTAAACCTGGCCTGCTGCACCAGGAAGTCTGGAGGGCCCATAATAATGTGGGTGTGAGGTAACCTAGGTAACCAATGACTAATGGAAAGAGATTGTAATCTATGACCAATAGAATAAAGCCTGGAGGCTCAGAGAGGTCAATGAAAGACTTGCAAACAATTTCAAACAGACTTGCAACCAATTTTGACCAATTTCAAACAGGTCCCTCTGCAAGGCCTTCAAGTCTCTCTGACAGCTTCTAGAATCCTGAGAGGAACCCACTTCCAGCTCTTTTGGAATTGTTCTAAATCTTCTCTTTGTTCTTCCTAAATAAAATTTCTCTTTGTTACACTGAAATTTGTACAGGTTACTTCTACTTTGAATTCACTCTGTCTGAGCTGCTCCAGTTTTATTTTCAGTTTCTGCTGAACTTTCTAGCTCAGCAGAGTAATTGAACCAGCTCAAATGGGTTTGAGGAACCGAACTCCTGACCCCCAACCTGACTAATTTTTATATTTGTATTAGAGACAAAGTATCTCTCTTGATCAGGCTGGTCTCAAATTCTTGAGCTCACAGGGACCTCCTGCCTTGGCCTCCCTGAGTGCTAAGTTTACATGCATGAGCCATTAAACCTAGCCCACATAATTCCTTCTTGAAAAAAATATTTCTGAAGATATTAAAAACGCCAAGAAATTAGTAGACATTTCAAAATGAAATCTTGTTAGAGATTATGTAAATACAGATCTAAGGCTAAGTAACAGTATGAATTATGGGTACAGAATTAAATGGGAACTTTAAACTTTGACAGTAAAAATATATTATTTATAAAATGAATGATAATTAACACAGGGAAGAAGGGTTACATGCAAGGGTGGTGATTTCTATCATTCATTATCTAAATCTGTTAATGGGGTTAAAATGATACTATTTTAAAAAAGTTCTTTCTAATCTTGCATTCTTAATTTTAAAAGTATTATTGAGAACTAATATTTCATTTATTTTTGTTTACATATCTCAGTCTATACATCTATATATTCTTCTAATTACTTTGTTGACATCAGTACCTTGGCTTTCTCATTTATGGATATGGACTCATAATTGCAAAACCTTATTCGCATACTTTCTACTTGTATAAAATGTATACCAAAGATGATAGTTTAATCAGGCTGATGATTTAATAATATTAAAAACAAATCTTTTATTTATTTATTTTCCAAGGTCTCAAAAAATAGACAACTAATATTTATAAATAAAACTAGAAGATAATTTCAAAAGACAGATCATGAATCCTATGTATTCAACTTTGGTATCAGGACAATTAATGACAATGAATGACACGGTAGGGAGTGCGGGAAGGGGAGAGCAGATGGAGGGAGGGGGTGGGAGAAAGGAAAAGAAAGAAAAAGAAAATAGCAACTAATTCTCACAGAAGTTGGATTTAATTTTGACCAAAGTATATTTTTTGAACAATAATTTTTAATGCAACTTGTTAATATGTTGTTTAGGATATTACATCCTCATTTAAAAGTGAAATATGTTTGTAATTTCCCTTCATAATAATTTTCTTTTCCGATTTTAATATCAAGTATATCCAGATGAAGTAGAATGAATTTGAAGTATTTCTTCTTTTTCTATTGTCTATAAGATTTGGTATGATCTAAAAACAAATCTTTGCTGCTTAACTTTTTAGGTATAATAAATACCTATTATATTTTGAATATGAAAATATCCTTTAACAAAAATTCTGGAGAGAAATTAACTGTTTTATTCCAATAGGTTAAAATAATGCCTCTTTCTGTATAGCATACAGAATTAAGGTCCACTGTTGTTTGTGGATTTTGTTATTGCTTTACTATTAAATATGATTCCATTAAGACCTACATAGTCATTGTCTCAAACTCATAGGTGTCCTTTCTTACTTTTCAATGTTGCTTTGCTCTCTTACAGAAAAATTAATCTGGAAACAGAAGGAGACAAAACCACTATGTGCTTTCTAATGCCAGAGCCTTACTGACAACCACTCATACTAGAGAGAATATTTTCTCTCTAGTAAATATTAATTGGTAGGTGAAGAAGTAGGTGATGAGAGAGGACAGGTTGTAGACAAAGTGATATTTGGGAAGACAAAGGGGATGGAGATGGTGCAAGTTCTCAGTAGATCCCCATTCTCAGCAAGGATTTAGAAGCACTAATCTGATACACACCATCCTACCAGTCTTTCTATTCATTGTTAGAATGGTCACTGAGAATGTATAATGAACGAATGCTTTTAATACTTCAAAATTGAATTTCAAATGTATTACCAATTTTTCTTAAGATGTTTAAATTACTTTTCTTCAAATTAGACTTATATATATTCATAATTTAAAACACATATAACATGTACTATACAACCGCATGAGCTCTTTACATATACAATAATGCCTTTTTTATTTGGGGCTGTTTATCTTCTGGTTATTATGGTAACTGAAAAATAAGTATTAACTGTAACTGATTAAAACCAGATAGAGTAATGCCAATAATACTCACTTTTAAAAGTGAAATAGTATTAACACAGAGCCACATGTGCATCATAAAGATAACAATTCTGAATGCTACTAAATATAAAGTCAGTGGTATTTATTTGCAAAAAAAGATGAAATTGGATTTTTCCCCTTGAAACTACAATGGGACAAAAATCTTGGTACATGTTGCCCTCTAGTGGAATTTTAAAAACAGGCAGTTGAATTCTTACGTTCTTTCTATAAATCTCCAATGCAAAGTTTACTATAAAAACTAGTAAATGTGGAATGTAAAGGTCTTAGCAAAATAACTAAGAAAATGCTACAAAAGCTATGTTAACTAATGTGATGAAAATGTGTCAAACGATGTATGAACCAAGTGTATGGTGCCCCATGATCATACTAATGTACACAGCTATGGTTTAATAAAAAAAAAAAAAAAGAAAAGAAAAAAAAATGTTCTAAAGACAACTTACTTCCTTTAAAATTGAGAGTATTATAATGAAATTTACATTTTTTGGTTGTTATTAGGTTTTGTGTTATTAAAAAATTAAGGTTGTCAAATAAAACTTAAGTCAGTAATTGTCATTAAAGGTCAAGATATGATTCATATAAAATGAAAAGTAGAAATGTGCCACCTCTGCCTATATTTGTCAGCATCCCAGTGTCCTTGTAGGAAAAGGATTCTAAATTTTTTTTTATTTTTTTGCAGTTTTATTTATGTATTTTTTTGCAGTTTTTGGCCGGGGCTGGGTTTGAACCCACCACCTCCGGCATATGGGGCTGGCGCCCTACCCCTTTGAGCCATAGGTGCCACCCTTTTTTGCAGTTTGTTTGGCTGGGGCCAGGCTTGAACCCGCCATCCCCAGTATATGGGGCCAGCATCCTACTCCTTGAGCCACAGGTGCTGCCCAGGATGCTGAATTTAATCAAATACTTTTTCTGTATACAGTAAAAGGATCACATGGTCTTTGTTTTTGCCTCTATTGATATGGTGAATTACATTTATAGATGTTTATATGTTAAATCAGCCTTGCAACCCTGAGATGAGGCCTACTTGATCGTAATGTACAATTGACGCATACTTCTGTGACAATTACAACAACAAAAATAAATTGGACTTAATTAAACTGAAAAGCTTCTACACAGCTAAACACAACAATTAAAGCAAATAGACAACCTTCAGAATGGTAAAAGATATTTGTATGTTACAAATATGACAAAGGCTTGATAACTAGAATCTACAGAGAACTCAAGTTAATCAACAATGATGACAAAAAAGAGAAAACAATCTCATCTGTCACTGGGTAACAGACATGAACAGAACATTCTCTGAAGAAGACAGATGAAAAAATGCTCATCATCCCTAGTCATCAGAGAAATGCAAATCAAAACCACCCTGAGATGTCACTGAACCTCAGTGACATTAGCCCACATCACAAAGTCTCAAAGTTGCTGATGCTGGCATGGAGACAGAGAGAAGGGAACACTTACATCTGCTACTTACATTGTTGGTAGCAGTGCAAAGGAATATAGCCTCTTTGGAAAGAAATATAAAGAATCCTCAAGGAACTGAAATTAGACCTCCCATTTGATCCTGCAAATCCCATTACTAGGCATCTACCCAGAAGAAAAATGCCATTTTATCATAAGGACATTTGCACTACATTATTTATTGCAGCTCAATT
Organism: Nycticebus coucang; assembly: GCF_027406575.1. Lineage (NCBI taxonomy): Eukaryota > Metazoa > Chordata > Mammalia > Primates > Lorisidae > Nycticebus > Nycticebus coucang. The sequence continues at coordinate 339,207 of NW_026515576.1, read as the reverse complement.
TACAATTGTTAAGATGTGGAAAGAACCTAAATGCCCATTAACCCAGGAATGGATTAACAAGATGTGTTATACATATACCAAGGAATACTATTCAGCCATAAAATGGTGGAGACTCTAGATCTTTTGTATTAACCTGAATGGAACTGAAACACATTCTTCTTAGTAAAGTATCACAAGAATGGAAAAACAAATATTTGATATACTTAATACTAATGTGAATCCAGGAGACAATCTAATACATGCCCGTGTAGGAGAAAACCTTGATTCATTTCAAATTGGGGGGAGGGGTAATGAGAGGAAGGGAAAGAGGAGGAGGTGAGGCATTGATGAGCTCCACTTAACAGACACAATGTAAGGGTGTACGGCAACCTTTTGTGTGCAGGACCCAACTACAAGAGTAATTCCACATAACATATGCAAATATTATAACCTTGTTGTTTGTACCCTCATGTTAATCTGAAATTGAAAAAGAAATAAATAAAAATAAAATGAAAAGTAGCAGCAAGATCTTGGACATGTACTTTCATTTGCTTTTTATTTTCTTTGAATCTTTGCCAAGGAATTTTATCTAATCTGACTCTGTAATACTAAAATCGAAGCTCGTCTCTCTATAAATTGGTTGACTACAACTATATTTTAGCCTCTTGGTGGAAAATAATAATTTGAAACTCTTTTAGTGTCAAAAAATGAGAACTACTCTTAGTAGAGATATTGAAAATAAATTTTCAGAAGATTTACATAAGAGTTTGATTTGCTTTTCATGAAAAAACATGCTTTTCCTGTCACTTTCCTCTATTAAATTATTTTAGCTTATTACTTAAATACATATTAGTATAAATTTATAGGAAACCTATAGATTTATAGAAAAAAGTGCATGTATGATTCTGTGCAAAATATATTCTATTTATGATAGCCATTTAAAACTTTATTATCATAAATTCATTTTACATCATTTCTTGACTCCTACTTCACATTACTATTGCTTTTATATCTAACTTGAGCATATATGGATTTAGAATGAGAATTCTGTTTATGTGTTTGTCCACATTTCCTTGCCCTAAAAATAGTTTTAAAATATAATACCTCCACTAATTACAGAGAAAACATGGTTTATGGTTTCACTACCCTATGAACAACTATAAACTCCATATTCAATCAATTATATCTCTTGTTGACTCATTAACAGATGATCCCATCCCCATACCAGTTATTAAGCTAAAGAAAACTTAAGTCTCTCAAGAAAGCATAAAATAATCAAAAACAGCCCTGGATAGTGTAAAGAATTATAAATATGCCTGTAAAGCAAATTAAAGTTAAATGACCTGAAAATAATCAGTAAAATACTTTCAAATTTGTAGGTCATTCTTTATTTTCTTTAAATATAAATATTTTAATTTCATATTTTAATTTATGCATTGAATATTCAGAAACTTTTCCCTTATTAATTCTAAACAATGAAAATATATTAAATAATTTACACTGGGTAAAATGGTAGATTTTGGTGGAACTTGTAAGTTTTAATTTATTTTCTTGAAGGAGGTAAGGACCTCCATTTTGTTGGCGCCTGTCTCATTTTCCACTTTCTCTGTCCTGCTTTGGCAGGACACTTACCATGCATTTCCTCTCCATAATTGTGCCTGGTTTCACGTCAATCTCTATTTTTTTTTTTTTTTTTTGGCCGGGGCTGGGTTTGAACCCGCCACCTCTGGCATATGGGACCGGCACCCTACTCCTTGAGCCACAGGCACCGCCCATGTCAATCTCTAATAATAATCTTATTGAAGTCCTCTTCACTAATATGAATTAAAATCCTATTGTTCAAAGTAACATGGTGCCCATGGCTGCCATACAACATAGTACACATACTGGAATTCCCAGCCAGAATAATCAAGCAATTATCCAAATTGGGGAAGAGGAGGTAAAATTATCAGTTTTTGCTGATGATATTATGCTATATCTAAAAAGAAATCTCAAAGATGCCATCAAAATACTCCTAAAAAAAAAAAAAAAAACAGCAGTCTGAGGTAAAAAAAATATCAATGTATACAAATTAGCAGCATTTCTACACACTAATAGTTAAGAGTCAAATCAAAGAGTTGATACTATTCATAGTATCTACAAATAAAATAAAATACTTAGGAATATACTTAACCAAGGAGGTGAAAAATTTCTACAGGGAGAAGTATCAAACACTGATGAAAGAAATCACAGATGACAGAAACAACTGGAAAAACATCTCATGCTCATAGACTGGTAGAATCAACAATGTTAAAATGTCCATACTTCCCAAAGTGATTTACCGATTCGGTGCAATCCCCATCAAAAGACCAATATCATATTTCAAAGATCTGGAAAAAATAATGTTATGCTTTATTTAGAAACATAAAAGAGCCCTAATAACCAAAGCAATCTTAAACAGAAAAAAAAAAAAATTGGAGGAATCATACTATCAGAGTTGAAATTATATTATAAAGCCATAGTTACCAAACCAGCATGGTATTGGTATAAAAATTGAGATGCAGACCATGGAACAGACTAGAGAACCCAAATACAAAATTATTTACCTACAACCAACTGATCTTTCACAAAGCAGACAACAACATACCCCAGGGAAAGGAAGTCCTTCAATAAAGGGTGTTGGGAGAACTGGATAAACTCATGGTAAAGACTGGAGAAGGACACCTACTCTCAGCATGTACAAAAACCACTCAAGATGCAGAAAAGGCTTAAATGTAAAGCATAAAACCATAACAATTGCAAAAAATAAATAAATAAGAAAACCTCTTGCAGTCATTAACTTTGGCCAAGAATTTATAACTGAGACCCCAACAACGATTATAGCAACAACAAAAATAATCAAGTCAGACTTGATTAAGTGAAAAAGCTTCTCACAACCAAGGAAATAATAAATAGAGAAAATAGACAATCTACAGAATGTGAGAAGATATCACAAACCATACATGTGATAAAGGGCTAATATACAGAATCTACAATGCAAATTCAAATCAGGAAGGGAAAAATCAAACAACTCCTCTAAAAAGTGGGCAAGAGACACGAACAGTTTTTCAAAAGAAGCTAGGTGAACGGCCAAAAGTCATGTGAAAAAATGTTTAACATCACTAATCATCAGGGAAATGTAAAGAAATTAAAAACCACGAGGAGACATTGCATGACCCCTGTCAAAATGACTATTATTGAAAAGTAAAAAAATGATAGACACTGGCCTGGATGCACAAAAAAAGTCTTGCTATTAGTGGGACTGGAAATTAATGCAACTTCTATGGAAAACAGTATAGTATTCTTCAAAGAAATAAATATACCCTGTTTCCCCGAAAGTAAGACAGTATCTTATTTTAAGTTGTGCTCCCAAAGATGCGCGAGGTCTTATTTTCAGGGGACGTCTTATCTTTCCTTTAAGTAGGTCTTATTTTCGAAGGATGTCTTATTTTCGGGGAAACAGGGTAGATATACTATTTGATACAGCAATCCACTATTGTGTATCTACTCACAGGAAAAGGAATCATTTTATCAAAAGAACATCTACACCCCAATGCTTTTTGCAGCAAAATTCATAATCACAAAAATGTGAAATAAATTGAAGTGCTCATCAATTCACGATTAAAAAAATGTTATAAGTCTACACACATTCACCCTGTATTACTATTTAGTCATAAAAAGGAATGATTTAATGTATTTTGCAGCAATTTGGATGGATCTGGAGACCATTATCCAAGTGAAGTATCTCAGGAATGGAAAAGCAAACACTATATCTTCTCGCTAATAATTTAGAACTAACCAATGAGTACATATTGAAAAAAAGAGAAGTAAAAGTCATCGTCAATCAAGAAAGGGAGAAAGAGTAAGGTACAAAACACTGTCAGGTATAAAACACTATTCCAGTAATAGACAATCTAATATTTCTGACTTCAGCCTTATAAAAGCTATCCATGTGAAATAAATTGTACTTTCTTTCTTTATAGAGACAGAGTCTCACTTTGTCACCCTCAGTAGAGTGCCATGGTGGCACAGCTCACAGCAACTTCAAGCTCTTGGACTTTGGTGATTCTCTTGTTCCAGCCCCCTGAGTAGCTGGGACCTACCACAATGTCCAGCTATTTCTTTGTTGCAGTTTGGCTGGGGCCGGGTTTGAACGCACCACCCTTGGTATATGGGGCCAGTGCCCTACTCACTGAGCCACAGGCCTTACGCATTTTTAACAAGGGAGCCCTAGTAAGAGAATGAGGATCTCATGTAAAATATCAAACCATCCTTGAAGTAAGACACCCATACTTGTCACTTATGTGATCAAAATTGCAGCAAAAGTTTGCCTACCACTGTTCTTTTGTTTTTACGATCAGTCCATGAAATGTTACATCAATGACTTTTTCATTGACCTGGCACAGTTCTGGAGACCAGACTTTCATCTTTCAGAACAGAACAGATCAGAGCATTAACTCTCGGCATTGATGTCTTCTGAGAGAATATAATATTAAGTGGAAGTCAGATTCCACGACTACTAAAGGTAATAATGATGATGATTCTTAGAACTGAGTGTCTCTATGACAATTAGTGTATTTGTCAGTGCGCCAGAGCAGCCCTGCGTAGCAAACAGGTGGGAAGAGAAGCCATCAGCTATGTTGTCTTCCTTGTTATCAGAACTTTTAGAATAAACAAGGAAAAAGTTGTCATTCATAAATTCAGTTTTTTATTGTATTCTCAATAAATATTTTTGAGATTGTTTTTAGATTAGCTAAGCAAAAATATTTTAAACAATTACGTTATAATGACAATATTTTAAACCCATCATTATAACTTTGAAAAGTTTCTTCTTGCAAACCAATCCCTATTTTTTGGAAGTCCTTCAATATCCATGTTCCCAAGGCCAAGTGAATTCCACTTTCTAACAGTACACATTATCAGTTCTGACTATATTCAACAATGCCCACTTTTCCTTTATTTTACTCTAAGAAATGTGTTCAGTTATTTGCAGGTGATAATATAACACCATATTGAGATTAAAAGGTTAAGTCTGGACATACATTTGACAGAGATAGTTCTAACTGTAACATATCAGTATAGAGAAGGCACAGCAATTTACCTATCTTACATGGAATGAGGCTAATAAAGCTCAGAGGAATCAATGTATAATGTTGTCCAGTGACAGAGAAGCTCTTATAAAACCCTTAGGTAAATCCATCTTGTTATTTTGGGTAACTTAGTTTAACATGTTTTCATTTGTCTCCTTTCTATAAAGAACAAAATCATATAGCCTTCTATGGGGAGGAATAGGTTGGTGTATAGGGAGCAAGATGATATAGGCAGATAAAGACATACGGTAAAAAGCAGCAAACACCAAACCATGTTTAAAACTTCATAATTATTTCTGGAAATCTGTTTTCAGTTTACTCTATACATTATGAATGGAAGCAAGTTATCCCCATTGTATTTTAAGACAATGGCCATTGTGTATGGATCTGTCCATAAAAGTTTCTCAGAAATTGTTGCAACCCATTCAACAGAGTCTCTTTTCTATGGAGAAAAACTTTGACAGGATGGGCATCTTATAGTTTAGGAAGGAAGTTTTACATTATTATTTTCTAAATTTATCAGCTTTACTTTTGCAAGGTACAGAGGAATGTGCTTCTGGTTGATAGCAATCCCAAGATCTAAACTCCTTGAGTTTAAAACTCCTCTATAAAACCGTGTACTTTTATAAATGAACATGAAAGTGCTCTGAAAGTTTTTAACATCATCCATATTCTTAAAATAATTTTTTTAAAAAAGTGCCATAATTACTTTGAAAATCTATAAGCTAAATTTAGATATAATACTATAATGATATATGGGTAACTCCCATTCTAAGAATTGTTAAATTTGAACATAATTTTCTAAGTACATATTTTTAATTTTCCTTTCATTTGAGGAGAGAAATATTGTCATCTCCAGGGCATCAACTTTTCTATAAGTATTTTGGCTTAATAATTATCTCTTGATAAAGTGAGAAATACTACTAATAGCAAATTTCCAGGCTTTAGTAAAAATGTATAATTATATTAATACTTTTGTGTATAAGAAACACAAAAAATAATAAAATTCAAAAAATGAAAGGTCTAGTTTTCTTATAATCTTCGTGCAAGAAATGTATCAGATATAAAATCTAAAGCCACGGAAATCATAAAGAAGGAATCCAAAGCTATCTTTTTCTAAACTTGAAGATTGGAAAAGAAAATAGATGTGAAATGTCTATATTTTCCCATGTAGAGTTTTAGTGAATTCCTTTAACAGTATTACTGATTATTACATTCTGGTACTATTTTAGGTAACAATTGAAGGACTCATAATCTGAACTGATACTTATCTCTTGATGGCTTTAGTGTGTTTGAATAGACAACACGCATTTCACATTTCCTGCTAACTTCCCAAATTTATTTCAGTATTATTTTCTTACTTCTTAGTTGCCCAACAGCAATTTTACCAATAAGCCATATTTTTTAATAAGAAGTAGAAGTGGTTTTGCTTGTATGTGTGAACCTCTGTGTGTATTTATGTGTGTGGGTTTATATGTTTGTCTTTGTGTGTGTGAGATATTTAGTGGAGCATCTGAAGTTCTGCTATTACTGTCTACATTCCCTTAGACAAAGTGTTATACAATTGCAATAGAAGGCCCATACCATTTTGTAGATATTAAAATATTTTATAGGTGCTAAGAATGCTACCCTGAAAAACAACTTTTTGAATATTCAATATCTGTTAAATTATATTCTTACTTATATTGAAATAAACATTCATATATTTTATTATTGAGGGGAAATACTGTAAATTTGCTACATAAAAAATCGTATTTAAAGAAGTCATTATTTTGAGACAAAGACATGTTAGTTTATTAAGCTTCTTTGTATATATGCATATATTTTTTCTTTTAATTTTCTGTTTCTTCTCAGATGATCACACACAGACCTAGCAAACTAAGTGTAACAAAGACATGACCTTTAAATTGTCATTAATTGCACTCTGGGAGGCCAAGATAAGTGGATTGTTTGAGCTCAGAAGTTTGAGACCAGCCTGACCATGAGTGAGCCCCTGTCTCTACTAAAAAATAAAAGAACTAGCTGGGAATTGTGGAGGGTGCCTTAGTCCCAGGTACTTGGGAGGCTGAGGCAAGAGGATTGCTTGAGCCCAAAGAGCTTGTGGTTGCTGTGAGCTATGGTGCCATAGCACTTTACCCAGGGTGACAGAGTAAGATTCTATCTCAAAAAACTAAAAATAAATTAATTAATAATCATTGATCAATAGAAGGCTGGCAATTTTATTGACATTTTTATATTGTTTAAATAAGATCTATTTTCACTAAACAGTTTTCCATTCTGTTAAAGAAGAATTTATAGGAATTATTAATACATTCTGATTAAAACTTACATTAGTATTACAAAATTAAAATGTCTGGTATTATTTTCCTAATTATCTCTAAAAATATTCAAAAATATAAATGAAATAATGGATTTGATTCATCGAAATCAGTAATATTATATTTACCATGGTTTTTTTGAAGGGTGGTCAAGTGAATTATGTATCATTATCTTACTTTGTAAATAGCCAAGGATTCATAACAAATGTACTTTTTTGACATATAATTGCTTGAATTACTTGTTTTACACTCCAAAGATTTCATTTAAGAAACTGACAAAAACAAAATGTAAGTATTCTATAATGTTGTTGAAAAGAATACATAAAGAGTTAATTTTTTAATTCAAAGTGTAAGTGTAAGTATATTTGATAATACATTAGTAAGTCCTTAGCAAAAATAACTTCTACAATGTGGGGATACATGGTCAATTTATTACCAAAAGGTAAAACATTATTTTTTGTGAAGGGGGGCATTTCCATTTCCATCATGGATTTGCAGTTATTCTTTTTTTTTTTTTTTTTTTTACAACCCAGGCTAAATTTTATTTATTCCTGAATCTGAGGATTTGAGAAATACAGCTTAGATAGCAGGGAACAACTCTGCTGTGATCCCTATAATTAAAAACAATTGCAGGCCTGCTACTTCACAACTAAAAATACATCGCGCAGTATTTGAAGAGTGATATAGTAACTTACGCTTAGAGTACTGGCTTGAACAAAGCATTTGTTCATTAGCAGCTGGTAACTTTGTATAACTGTCACTTCAAGGCCTTAAAAACAAGAACTAGCTTTATCAGCAGTAGAAAAGCAATACAAAAACAACTTCTAACTCAGCCTTTCACATGGGAAATGCATGTTCATACAAGCAGAAATGGAAAAATATTTTTAATAATGCTTGCTATTATTAGCTGACAAATTTATCAGGGAGACTTCTGCGTAATTACTGGTTTAAAAAAATAAACGGCCTACCTAAAACAGTTAGTTTGTAAGGGTAGGAATACACAAGTCAGCTAATCTTACCACTCTCAGCAGCTCTCTGGGTCTCTAAAAGTGCCCAACAGGGAAGAAAAAAGCTGACGGTGAGAAATTAACTCAATTTAAAACACAGGGAGAGGGAGGACTGACGGAGACAGTCTACAGTAGACTAATTCTATTTTTAAAAATGGGCGATAGGCCTTTTCTTTACATCAAATTGTGTGAATTCCGGGAAGAGTAAACGAAGATGCTGTGCGCAGCTTTTTAACTCTGAAAAACGCCCGTTCAGTGAAAGAGTCACTTCCGTTTCGGAGCATCCCCTCGCTGAGCCAGCGAATGGCGGCGTCGGCGGGGTCGCTGGAGGGCAGACATCCGAGCGCAGAGCTCCCCGCCGGCTCGGCGGCAGGTTTCCCTGGAGGAGCGGGCGAGGCGGCGGCGAGCGGGAGCCGTGCCCCGGGCGGAGAGCTGGGCGGGGGCCGAGGGCCGGACCTGCCGCGTGCGGGCTCGCGGGGCGGAGCGGCGGCGTGGACGGCCGGGGACGCCGCGGGCTCGCGGGGCGGGGCGGGGCGCAGCGGCGGCGGGTCACGGGTGGATGACGTGCGGGCAGGCAGAGGAGCTGCCACTTACTGGAGCCGCCGGCCGGGCCGCTCGCAGCACTCAGCGCCGGAGCCGGAGCCCACGGCCGCCACCATGTCCCACCAGACCGGCATCCAAGGTAACGGCGCCCGGAGGGGCCCCGGGCGGGGCGGGCGCGGCCGCAGTCGCCGGGAGCGCAGGGAGTCGGTCCGAGGGCTTTGCGGCCCCGGCGTCCGGCGCTCGCTCCGGCGCTCCGTGTCCGCGCCTCCCTCGCTGGGCCCGGCCGTCGCCACGTTGCAGAACGACTCGAAGTTCCGAGGAGCGAAGGGCGATTTGCAGTTATTCTTAAAGCAGTCACCTAGACTTGTCCAACATATTCTGTGATTATAGCTTGTTCTGTTCTGTTTTATTTTTTACAGGAAGGCAGCCAAATTTCAGTGCTTAACAATATTTATGACTGAATTAAATCACACTTGCTGTAAGTTAAACACCTTGCTTTTTAATGTTCCTGCTTGCACTCATTTTAAAATGTGATCTCCTATTTACTTCAAGGCTAGTCTACAGACTATATCCTGTCTGCAAAAGCCTTTAAGTAATTAAAGACATTTAGGAAATTCAGAATTTCATCATTTTGAAAGTTCATCACCTGCCTGGTCATATTCCGTAATTCTAGAGCAGCCTTTAATTTCACATTTTTAAGTCTTTCTCCCCTTACTGTATATGTCAGTTGCAAGTATATGTTAATTTACAAGATCATTTGATGAAAGTTTATCTTCCTTATATACAGTACTATACCATACGTGTTTTTGTTTAACATATCCAGCACTTAACACAGGCTGGACACCTAACAAGCACTCAATATATCTTGATTTCTGAAAGGTACTTCAAACTTAATAAATTATATTAAATTATCACTTTCTTGGTCTTAGCTTTCCTCCATGAACCACATTACTACGATTCTGTGAAAAGCACACTTGAGCATTGGATAATATTTTGGTAATTCTGCTTCTTATTGATCATAAGTCATCTGATTTCCATGGTAGGTATATACCCCATAGTAATAATACATTTTATATTTATTAAATATTTACTGTATATCAGGCATTATTTAAAGCATGTATCATCACACAAAACTTTGGAGATATGAACTACGATACTCACTATCGAAAAGAACCAACCAACCAAACAATAAACACTTAAAAATGGATGTTGATGCTTGGAAAGAATAGGTAAATCCTTAAGAATATATATCTAAGAAATAGAGGCAACAAGATGGGAGCTGTATCCACATTCCCATAATCAACAACCAGACACAGAGTACATGGATTTTTTAATCATCCTTTCTTCTTCTTCTTTTTTTTTTTTTTTTTAAGAAGTGGGCTTGGTGGGCATTTTAAACTTCTTTATGATTCTGGTAATCCAATAAAAAATTACAGGCCATTCCATCCCAGAACAAAAAATGTTTCCACTAAGCTGAGATAAAATAAAATCTGTGAAAGGTGGGTGTAACAAGAGGCGTTATGGAAAAGAAGGTAAAACTTTTACAAGTTGTTGTTGGCTTAATGCAAAGATTCTAAGATTTAGGTGATACAGCATTCTGACATTGCTGGACTTCAAGATCATCCTTCTAACACTTCCTAAAAAATAATATCATATATTTAATTTGGAATAAAGGTATATTAAAATTAAATGATATTTACAAATGTTTACAGTCTCCCTGAGATGTCGTGGTTCCCAAGTTTCTTGAAACCAATTTGCTAGTCTATTTGTGGGTCGATGGGCACTTGGGCTTCTTCCATGACTTAGCAATTATGAATTGGGCTGCAATAAACATTCTGGTGCAGATGTCTTTGTTATATTGTTATTTTTGGTCTTCTGGGTATATACCCAGTAAAAGAATTATAGGATCGAATGGCAGATCTATTTTTAGGTCTCTTAAGTATTCTCCAAACATCCTTCCAGAAGGAACGTATTAGTGTGCATTCCCACCAGCAGGGTAGAAGTGTGCCCTTTTCTCCACATCCACACCAACATCTCTGGTTTCGGGATTTTATTATGTGGGCTACTCTTACTGGGGTTAGGTGATATCTCAAAGTAGTTTTGATTTGCATTTCTCTGATGATTAAGGATGATGAGCTTTTTTTCATGTGTTTGTAGATAATACATCTGTCTTCTTTACAGAAGTTTCTCTTCAAGTCCCTTGCCCACCCTGAGATGGGATCACGTGTTCTTTTATTGCTAATAGGTTTGAGTTCTCTCTGGATTCTGGTTATTAGACCTTTATTGGAGGTATAACGTGCAAATATTTTCTCCCACTCTGAAGGCTGTCTGCTTGCTTTACTTACTATGTTCTTGGCTGTGCAGAAGCGTTTTAGTTTGATCAGGTCCCAGTAGTGTATTTTTGATACTGCTTCAATTGCCTGGGGAGTCCTCCTCATAAAATATTCACGCAGGCCCATTCTTTCAAGAGTTTTCCCTGCACTTTCTTCAAGTATTTTTATAGTTTCATGTCTTAAGTTTAAATCATTTATCCAGTGAGAGTCTATCTTAGTTAATGGTGAAAGGTGTGAGTCTCAATCTTCAGTCTCAGTTTCAATCTTCTACAGGTTGCCAGCCAGTTGACCCAGCACCATTTGTTAAATAGGGAATCTTTTCCCCACTGAATGTTTTTAATTGGCTTGTCAAAGATCACATAAGGGTAAGTAGCTGGATTCATCTCTTGGTTCTATATTCTGTTCCAGACATCTACTTCTCTGTTTTTGTGCCAATACCATGCTGTTTTGATCACTGTCGATTTATAGTACAGTCTCAGGTCTGGTACTGTGATTCCTCCTGCTGTGTTTTTAATTTCTGAGTAATGTTTTGGCTATTCAAGTTTTTTTCTGATTCCAAATAAAACGAAGTATTATTTTTTCAGGAACTTTAAAATATGACAATGGATTTTTAATAGGAATTGCATTAAAATTATATCTTGCTTTGGGTAGTATAGACATTTTAACAATGTTGATTCTTCCCAGCCGTGAGGATGGTATGTTTTTCCATTTGTTAACATCTTCAGCTATTTCTTTTCTTAAAGTGTCATAGTTCTCTTTGTAGAGATCTTTCACGTCCTTTGTTAGGTATACTCCCAAATATTTCATCTTCTTTGGCACTACTGTGAAAGGAATAGAGTCCTTGACTGTTTTTTTGGCTTGGTTATTGTTGGTATATATAAAGGCTACAGATTTATGGGTGTTGATTTTGTAGCCTGAGACATTGCTGTATTCCTTGATCACTTCTAAAAGTTTTGTAGTAGAATCCCTAGTGTTTTCCAGATATACAATCATATCATCTGCAAAGAGTGAAAGTTTGATCTCTTCTGACCCTATGGAAACCCTTGATTGCCTTTTCTTCCCTAATTGCAATGGACAAAACTTCCATTACAATGTTAAAGAGCAATGGAGACAATGGACAACCTTGTCTGGTGCCTGATCTAAGTGGAAATGATTTCAATTCAACTTCATTCAATACAATATTGGCTGTGGGTTTGCTATAGATGGCCTCTATTAGTTTAAGAAATGTCCCTTCTATACCAATTTTCTTAAGTGTTCTAATCATGAAGGAATGCTGGATATTATCAAAAGCTTTTTCTGCATCAATTGAAAGAATCATATGGTACTTATTTTTTAGTTTGTTTATGTGCTGAATTACATTTATAGATTTATGTATATTGAAACAGCCTTGAGACCCTGGGATAATTCCCACTTGGTCATAGTGTATAATTTTTTGGATGTGTTGTTCGATTCTGTGTGTTAGGATCTTATTGAGTATTTTAGCATCAATATTCATTAGTGATATTGGTCTATAATTTTCTTTTCTTGTTGGGTCTTTCCCTGGTTTGGGGACCAAGGTGATTTTTGCTTTGTAGAATGTGTTGGGTAATAGTCCCTCTTTTTCTATATTTTGGAAGAGATTTAGTAATATAGGTACTAGTTCTTCTTTAAAGGTTTGGTAGAATTCTGACTTAAAGCCATCTGGTCCTGGGCTTTTCTTTTTAGGGAGATTTTGTATAGTTGATTCTATTTCAGAACTTGATACAGGCCTGTTCAACATTTTCACTTCATTCTGGCTAAGTCTTGTTAGGTGGTGTACTTCCAGGTATTGGTCAATTTCTTTCATATTTCTGAGAGTAGAGTTTCTTGTAGTATTCATTAAGGATTTTTTGAATTTTTGAGGGGTCTGTTGTTATTTCATCATTACCATTTCTGATTGATGAGATTAGAGATTTTACTCTTTTTTTCCTGGTTAGGTTGGCCAAAGGTTTATCTATTTTATTGATCTTTTCAAAAAACCAACTTTTGGATTTATTGATCTGTTGTATAATTCTTTTGTTTTCAATTTCCTTTAATTCTGCTACGATTTTGGTTATTTCTTTTCTTCTGCTGGGTTTGGGGTTGGAATGTTCTTCCTTCTCCAGTTGCTTGATATGTCCCATTAAGTTATGAACTTCCTCTTTTTCCGTTTTCTTGAGGAAGGCTTGCAGTGCTATTAATTTCCCTCTTAGGACTGCCTTTGCAGTATCTCAGGGGTTTTGGTAATTTGTGTCTTGATTGTTGTTTTGTTCCAAAAATTTGGTGATCTCCTTCTTAATCTCATTTATAACCCATCTATCCTTCAGCATAAGGTTGTTTAGCTTCCATGTTTTTGTATGGGTACGCAGGTTTCTGTTGTTACTGAGTTCAACTTCTTTTCCATGATGGTCTGAGAAGATGCAAGGAATAATTTCTATTTTTTAAAATATGCTGTGGTTAGATTTGTGGTGGAGGATGTGGTCAGTTTTGGAGTATGCTCCATGGGCTGATGAGAAGAATGTGTATTCAGTTTTGTTGGGATGCAATGTTCTGTAGAAGTCCAGATATTAGATGGTTAAGTTTAAGTCTAAAATTTCTTTGCTTAGCTTCCTTTTGGAGGATCTATCCAGCACTGCTAAAGGGTGTTAAAATCTCCAACTACTATGGAACTGGAGGAAATCAAGTTGCTCATGTCTGTTAGAGTTTCTCTTATAAATTGAGGTGCGTTCTGGTTGGGTGCATAAATATTAATAATTGAAATCTCATCATATTGAGTATTACCTTTAACAAATATGAAGTGTCCATCCTTATTCTTCCTTATTTCAGTTGGTTTAAAGCCAATTGCATGTGCGAATAGGATTGCAAGGCCTGCTTTTTTCTGTTTTCCATTTTCCTGGAGTATAGATGACCATCCCTTCACCTTAAGTCTATATTTGTCTTTTAGTGTAAGATGTGATTCTTGTATGCAGCGGATATCTTGCTTGAGTTTTTTATCCAGTCAGCCAACCTGTGCCTCTTTAGAGGACAATTTAAACCATTCACATTAATTGAGAATATTGGTAAGCCTTTTGAGAGCCAATTTGTGCCTCTTTAGAGGACAATTTAAACCGTTGACATTAATTGAGAATATTGATAAGCCTTTTGAGAAGACTGGTGTACATTTTTAATCCTTTTGTGACTGTGGAAGTTGAAATTTGATCAAAATTTTCTGGGTGGGTTTACTTTTGTGATGGAGGATTATGCTGGTCTTTATGGAAGATAGGTCTGAGAATATCCTGGAGAGCTGGTTTAGTTATGGCAAATTTCTTCAACATGTGAATGTCATTGAAGTATTTAATTTTTTCATCATAAATGAAACTCAGTTTTGCTGAGTATAGGATCCTGGGTTGAAAGTTATTTTGTTTTAGGAGATTAAAAGTCGATGACCATCCTCTTCTAGCTTGAAAGGTTTCAGCAGAGTGATCTGCAGTTATTCTAATATTATTGCCCTTATAGGTGACAGTTTTCTTTTGCCTGGCTGCTTTCAAATTTTTCTCCTTCATATTAACTTTAGTGAAATTGATTATGATGTGTCTGGGGGATGTCTTATTTGGGTTGAGTCATGCTGGATTTCTGAAACTGTCTGCTATTTGAATTTCAGAATCTCTTGGCATGTCAGAAAGTTCTCCTTCGTAATATCATGGAGAAGTGACTCTGTGCCTTGTGAAGCTACTTCATCACTTTCGGGGATCCTTATAAGATGAATATTGATTTTCTTCAAATTATTGGTTTTGGCACACTGGAGCCTTGGGCTGTTGCCCTGGGTAGAGTGCCGTGCCGTGGCATCACAGCTCATAGCAACCTCAAACACCTGGGCTTGGCGCTGCCCAGACCTCCATAAGAGTTGTGCCGTGACCCCCAACCTGCGATCCGTGACTGCCAGGTCTCCGCATGCCCTGACCAGGAACTTTGGGAGCCACACAACACTGCATCCTCCCTCTGGTATCCTCCCTGCCTCCATACCAGCCCACTCATCTGGCCAGGGACTCTGGTAGCCGTGTGCCCTCCAGAGCCTTCCCTGACTCTGCATAGAGCCCTTCTCCTGGCCAGAGACTTCTGGAGCCTTGGGCTGTCTGTGCCAAAGTCACTGGGTGCCAGGCACTCCCAGAACCATGCACACCACCTCCCGCCCTGTTGCTGGATCCAGGTGTGCTACACTCCGGAGCTGTTTCCACAACCAGAATTCCCTGGCTGGGGCAGCCCCAGAGCAACTACACAGGGTCACTCCCTATAAAGATCCAGCAACAATAAAGTGATCATGCTGGTGTCTTATCTTGGAGAGATACCTCCCCAACTCTGAGGACAGCCAGAAGCAATGGTGAAAAACAATCATGAGGCAAAATCAATGGAAAAACTCTGGCAATATGAATAATCAGATTTGGTCAACTCCCCCAAGTATCAATGGGGCAGCACAAGATCTCATGCACAAACAAATAGCTGAGATGTTAGAAATTGAATTCAGAATCTGGATAGCAAATAAGATCGAATTAGAATTCCAAGCAGTAACCCAAAAGATATCTCAAGAATACAATGAATTCAAAGACCAAATGACCCAAGATTTTCACACATTGAGACAAGAAGTTGCATCCCTCAAAGATCTGAGAAACACAGTAGAATCCCTCAGTAACAGAATGGAGCAAACAGAAGAAAGGATTTCTGACATTGAAGACAAAGCTTTCGAACGCTCCCAAACTCTCAAAGAGGAAGAGAAATGGAGGGCAAAAACAGATTAGACGGTTTTTTTAATTGACTCACAACAACAACAACAAAAATACCTAAGTCCAAATTCCATTTTCACCTATTGCTGGCTTAGTGATACTGGATAAATTATCTCAGCTTTATCTGAGCTTTATCTGAAGCTCACATTTTTCAGCTTCATCTGTAATTTTAAATACTAAACACGATTTTTCTTCAGATTGAATGAAGTAATATATTTGCCCAAAGAAAGAGAAATTTTCCTCCAATGAATATCAAATGTAATTTCAAGAAACTTGGTTACAATGATGTCTCAAGGAGACTGTACATTTTCTCTTCCCTTGGACTATACACATATATTAGTAAATTGCTCTTCTCACATCTTACTATTCTTTAAATGCTTTCAAATAACTGGTTGTCTAATTCAGTTCATTCTAAAATTCTTATTATCTAGTCCTCTCCCCTTTCTCCCCCTTGTCATACATTCTGATTGTAGCTGGGACACTCAACTCACCAGAAAGAGAACACATGTTTATGCTTCAAGACACGCCAAGCATATCACAATTCAACTGGCAAATGTAACTCAAGAACAGAGGGTTGTCAGAGCTGGGAAGAAATCTGATAGCAATATTTATGTCTGAAGCAACTCACAAAAGATGAAACTGAGGCCCAGAAAATTAAATCATCTGTTTACATCACACAAATATGTTAGCAAACTTTAAGAGTGATGACTATAATAGGAATATAACTAACATAAGCTAAATTCCCACCAAAATGTTATAAACTATGAATAAAACTGTATTTAAAATCAATTATGGACTCCGCCCGCGCCGCGGCTGCCGTCCCGAGCCCCGCGTCCTGGCTCGCTCCTGAGGGGCTCCCGGTGGTCAGCGGCAGGGACGACGGCGGTCCCCATAGACATGCAGGACCTACGGGAGGCGCAGCAGAGCCGGCGTCCGTGCGCTCACACTCGCTCGCTCGGCGCCCCACGGGCCGCGTAGCCGTCCTCCCGCGCCGCCTTCCGCGTCCCCGCGCCAGGGTGGCTCCGTCTCGCCCGCTCTGGGACCCTCCCTGCGTCCCTGCGCTCCCCGTCCCGCGGCGCGGCCCGCCCAGCGCGGAGTTGGGACTGCCCGGGCTCGGGGGGCGGTGTACGGCTCGCTGAGCGCTCCGCTCCAACTTCCCGCTGCTCGGCCCCGCGGCGCCTCGCGCCCCGCGCCCGCGCCCGAGGGGATCCCGCCGCCCCGCTACTCCGGCCCCGGCCACGAGCAGGGCAGCGCCTCGCTGGCGGTGGCGGCTGTGGCGACAGCGAAGGCAGCAGCAGCGATGGCTGCGGCCCCGCACTCCACCGCCAAACTGGAGGAGCGACGGAAGCTGGATCCCAGGAGGTGAGCCCGGGCGTGCGGAGAGGGTCGGCGGAGGGCGCGGGCGGCATCCCGAATCACTTTCCCCTTAGGACGGAGTGGGGGTGGGGGTGAGTGGTCCTGCTCCCCCAGCCGCGCAGCCCCCGCGCGTACCTGGGGGTCGCTGCCCGGACTGTGCCGCGGGGTCCGCGGCCGGCTGAGTTGGGCGCAGTGACACGCGTGTTCCCGTGACCCCGGTGGTGCGTGCGGCCAGGCAACCGCTCGGGAGGGATACACATCCACACCGGTCAGCGAGGGACTCGGTGTCCTCTCGGTGCCACGAGGCGCGGCCCCTGCGTCACCACGCGCTCGGCACAGGCGCTCACAGCCCTGCACCCCGACGGCTGGCGAGTCCGGCCGCCCCGAGAGCGGCGCCCACGGCGGGAAGGGGCGAGGCGGGCCTGGAGCCTCTCCTGGCCGGCGACGCGAGCCCTTCCACGGGTGCTGGGCAGCCTGTGCGTCTTGGCACGGAGAGGCGATTTCTTTTCTCTTAAGTGCATTTTCGTCAGCCTTTGCCAGTCCATTAATAAGTCACCAAAGGCAGGCATGAGTTGAGGACTGCATCAGCAAACTGCAGCAGAGCCACTCAGGAAAGAGTTGTTAAAGAGCAAAGGAGGAGCTGGCGCTTCCCGGGGACAGACGGAGAAGGAAGCGGGTCTACCCCTGTCCCACCGTTGTTGAACATTTTCTCCGGTTCTTGTAAAACTTCTGTGTCCCCCCACCCCCCGCCCCCTTCTAGGCCTTTCTCGGCATGACTGCCCTTGGCGACTTTGCCAGGCTCCTGTCCTGGTGGCTTGGTCTCCTGTCCTGCCTCTCCCGGTGCCGGGGAAGGCGCTCCTGGGGAGGGCGCGTGGCGCGGGTGGTGGCACAGACCCTGGCCCTTTCCCAAGAGACTGCACTGTGTCCTGTTCATCCTCCTCCTGGTCTATGGGACTTGGAGTTGGAATGTTACTTGAATAATGAGTGTCCACTGCTCATTAGGGCTTCTCTTACGTGAACACATTGTCCAGGGCTTCCAGGACATACTCAGTAGCTCCCTATGGCCAACATGGTGTCTTGAACTCTCCTCCTCATCCCTGATGTTAGCGTTTAGATGATTTTCCGCTCATCGCAGTACTTAGTTGAAGTTATTAGGATGAGTCCATTCAAAGGTGCCTGTTTTATTTGTCTTGATCTTTCATAACTGAGGAAAAACTTTTGCTTTCATTTTAAAGTTAAAGGTGGTGCTAGGATTCTGTCTCTATATTAAATTTTGAAATAGGATGATTTGTTTTAGATTTGTCCACAACTGTCAGGTAAGATGACACAAATGCTCAGGTGCATAGAGTCAGGAAGCCTCTCCCTGCCCTGTCAGCTGTTGGGCCCGGTTTACAGGAGAGGGCTGAGAGGGGAGAGATGGGGTACTTTGATAGTTCCGGGCAAGGTGAGAAAAGGGAGACTAAAAAACTCCGGACATTTTATATTTGAGTGTTCCCCAAAGTGAACTTTCTGGCGTCCTGTTGTTTTGGGGTCATTTCTGCAGACAAACGTATGTGAGGCACCTTAGCCCGTGAGATTGCCAGAATGCTCTCGGCTGTAGTGATGTATGACTCCTCTTCATTCAGTGAACACTGAATAACTTTTAATGTTTGAATGTTAGTTGCATTACGTCAGCCTTTTAAATGATTAGGAGACATTTTGGATTTACAAAAATATTGTGCAAAAGGAACCCAGGCCATTGTATTTAGAGGAATAATGTGATAAAAATTGAATAACCTTTGGGACGACTTCCAGCACCCCCTGGTGCCAATCTCATTTTTCACTGAGCTCTGGCAAGTACGATTTTGAGGTTCTGATCCTTTGTTCTGGTGATGAGAGAGATAGCTGGCCGTAGCTTGCCTCTTAAAGGAAAGCACAACACTAAAGAAGATGAGACAGGGCAGCCTGTAAAACATGCAGATAAGCAGGGTTTGCTGCCTGTCTCGGAGGGTACTGCAGTCCACCAGGACTTCTGTTTTAAGGACCGGGCCCTGGAAGAATGGCTGTGCTTGTGCGCAGTCAGACACATCATTGTCTTGTGTCTTGGATTTCTTTCTTTCATTTAAGATAATGTGATTGAAATCTCTGACAGGAGTAGAGAGAGCAGATTGGGAAAAGTCAGATGACAAAGTTTCTAAGTAGCTTTCCCTTGATTTCTAAATGGGAGGAATCAGGCTACATGATTTAATGGGACAAAAGAAGCTATAAGCAGAATGCATATTTCAGTTTATGCTGATTCTGAGAGCAACCTGGGATTTATCAAATACATGAGTTTTTATGGAGTCATTTAACAAACTAGTAGAGGAATATCCAGAAAGTCAGTAAGACATGACAAAGCTACACCTTACTGCTTTTGAATACTGTAGGACTTTTAGAGAGGGGGAAGAATAATATTTCTTTCCTATAAGGTCAGGGCTAAGTTGAATTTTAAATACATTTGCCTTCCTCCTAGTATTTAAAGACTTGATATGTGTGGGTCACAATGTGGGAAATACACTTATTCTAACATGAAGACAATATTTATACCCTCCCTAGCACGTGGCCTCCGTTATTTGCCCTGCAGTGGGGGTGGGTTTCATTTCACTCAGTCCCGCATGCTTACATTTATATACGCACATGGCACACTGCTTATCATTTGTAGAAGTGGCTGACTTTTCTTTTTTTTTTTTTTTTTTATTGAGATCGAGTTTTACTCTGTTGCCCTGGGTAGAGTGCCATGGTGTCATCATACTTCACAACAACCTAAAATCTTGGGTTCAAACAATCTTCCTGCCTCAGCCTCCTGCGAGGCTGGGACTATTGGCACCCCCACCATGCCTGGCTAGTTTTTCTATTTTTAGTAGAGACAGGGTCTGGCTTCTGCTCAGGCTGGTCTTTAACTCCTGAGCTCAAGTGATCCTTCCACCTTGGCCTCCCAGAATGCTGGGATTATAGGTGTGGGCATGGCTGATTTTATTTTATCTTAATCCATATTTACTGCCATTACAATGATTTTGTATTGATGACTGTTACTGAATTTCCGAAGTCTCGTAAGTAGTGCGGTAGCATTTAAAACAAGGCATCAACAATAGGGCAAGGTCAGTTGGGCATTGCGGTCCTGGTCCCAGCTATGTGGGAGGCTGAGGCAGGTGGAATAGCAGTGAGGCAGACAAGAGATAAAAACTTTTTTTCCCAATCTTATCCATACTGTTCATAATTTTATTTGTTAAAGAGAATGTCTTATTTGCCTCTGAATTATGTATAGATGGTCCCGACTTGCAGTCATTTACATTAGCGGTCTTTCGACTTCAGCCTGTTGCAAGCATGGTTTGCATTCAGGAGGCATTGTGTTCTGAGTGCTCATACAGCCATTCTTGTGTGTACCTTCAGTGCACTTCAATAAGTTGTGTAAGAGGTTCAACATTTTATTCTAGAATGGGCATTGTGTTATGTGATTTTGCCCAACTGCAGGCTAAAGTACGTCTTCTGTGCATGTTTAAGTTAGGTGAGGCTAAGCTGTGATGTCCAGTAGGTTAGGTGTATTAAATGCATTTTGACTTCTGATATTTTTGACCTAGAATAGATTTATTGGGAAATAATTTCATTGTAAATTGAAGAGTATGTATGTGTATTTGAAAAAGATGGTAGTGGAAATAATAATGGAAAAACTATGTCCTCTGTAGTTGTTTATGTAAACCAAAAGATTGTCTTGTTCTTTACTGTAAAATAAATAGATATGAGAGATTGTGATGCTTATGGAGAAGATGAAGAAACTAAGTCAGACAGAACTTTTGATACTTTCTTAAACTTAATGGGAAATTATTAGTGGAGATATGAATGAACGTTTTAACTTTTGACTAGTGATACATGTTTGTTGAATGACTGTCAACAAATGCATGAATGCTGGTTTGTCACCTCAGAAGCAGATGAGAGTTTATCCTGTTTTAAAGCGATGGTTTCTGTCTGCTGTTGGTAATTGCTCAGTGTCAGTACCCACTCACTTCAGATTTACTGCATTTCTGCAATGCCGGGCATTCCACTAGGGAATAATCTTCAGGTTGAAGGTACCAACTTTACCTCTCATCCCGAGAACTAACTTCTGTTTTTCATGTAGAATGAAAACAGAAGTTACGTGAAAGAAGAATGTTAAAGGAAATAACTGCCAACTCTCCTGCCCTCCTTCCCTCCCTCCCTCTTCTTTGTTATTGCAGAATATTACGGAAATAAAAATTCTTTGGTTACAAAAATAAAAAAATAAAATCAATTATGACTCTTTTGCTATTTTATGCATTATCTTAGAATACCCTATTAGACCTCCCTTTTCATCCTGCAATTCCATTTCTAGGCATCTTCCCAAAAGAAAAAAAAATCATTTTTCATAAGGACATTTGCACTAGAGTGTTTACTGCAGCTCAATTTACAATCACCAAAATGTGAAAACAACCTAAATGCCCACCAACCCAGGAATGGATTAACAAACCGGTATATGTGTACCAGGGAATACTATTCAGCTGTTAAAAATATGGAGACTTTACATCTTTTGTGTTAACCTGTAAAGAGTTGTAACATGTTCTTCTTAGGAAAGTATTACAAAAATAGAGAAGAATAATCCAATGTACTCAATTCTAATATTAAGCCAGTAGACAATTTAATACACACTTACATAAGATAGAAATTCAAATCAATTCAAGGTGAGGAGCAGGGAAACAAGGAAGCGGGGAAAGGGGAGGTGGGAAGGAAGGGATGGAGGGTGATGGTGTATGGCACATTATTTGGGGTCAGGACGCAAATTTAAGAGGGACTTTACCTAACAAATGCAATCAGTGTAACCTAATTCTTTGTACCCTCAATGAACCTACAACAATAAAAAATAAATAAAAGGAGACTACCCTACATAATTGTTTTAAATTATATTTTTCAGAAGGACACATATATATTAATTTATTTGATTCCCCCAAATCTGTAGGTAGTTACTTGTTGTTGACCCATTTTTAAGGGTGAGGAAAAAATAAATAAATCTGAGAATCTTGATGATTTACCTGAGGTGATTCATAATAAGTGGAAATTAAAGCTTCTGCTTGAATTCTTCATGCTATATCTCACTCGTTTTCTACAAATTTATGCTTTCCTATAACCTGACCTTAGAAAATGAAATAAACAAATCTAAGGATAATTTCTTCTCTCTAAATAGGACCTATTTTATCGCATAGACTTTGTCATCCTCACAATGGAGTAATATATTCCAAAACAAAGAATTGGCAGCACACTGAAGCAATGAAACCAATGAAAGGCTGGGAACTTGCAGAGTAAGCCTGGTGTCAGACATTCAGAGACAAACAATCTTAAACATAAATAATATCACAGTGTAGGTTTTTAATCCAAGACTTTTAAATTTTTCCTTAGAAAAATATGATATGCTTTTCCGCAATAATGCAAATAGCAGATCTTGTAGGCTAAAGTGTGTGTTATGCATTAAAAGGAGGGGGGGAAAAACAAAACTAAAGTCATGATTTAAGGGGCTGAAAGCTGCTGTTTGCATCAACCACTATGAATCAACCCTAACCTGACCTTCACATAGAATATTTAATATCTAGCAGAGAACTTGAGCTTCCAACATCAAAATCTCATTTCAGATTACTGATCTGTGAAATTCTAGGAGACATTAGAAAATCCCATGGAAGATGACAAATAACTGAAAGGAAATATCTGCAAACAAACATGTAATGTTGTAAGAATGTAAGACATGTAATGTTGTAAGAAACCATTTTTAAGTGTTATGAATGATCTATGAAAGTTTGCCTTGTGTTTTAGAAGACAAAAATAAATAATGCAATAAAATGAACTCTATTCCACAAATGATAACTAATTACTTAAAATAACTAAATAGGTAATGATACACCTATATATTTATATACACACATAAAAGTTAATGTGATTTCTTAAGGAGAAAATGAATGTTCAGCTACATTTTTGAAAATAACCTTAGCTTTAAAGGAATACCAAAAGAGAATAGAACATTAAAATAGTTACCGTGAACTCACACTATACCTTCAGTTACAGAGCAAGTAATTTAATGACTTTTCTCATGCAAGTTCCATTTCTCACCTCCTCCACCCTCTAGCAAATTCATAAGACTCACTACATAACCCAGAAGTAATTTATAATGACATCTTTAGAGCGATTAAGTCACTTTTCAACATACCTAAGCCAAAGAAACTGTTGCCTTGTCAGAGCCAGCATTTACATTAAAGAAAACTTAATAAAAATAACTTAAATTATCCATGGTGAAGAAAGAAATCCCAATCTTTGGCCTATAGCTTGTTTATTGTTTGATTTATTGTTTTGCCACCTCCATTATAATAATGGGTTTTAAAAATAACGTTATTGCTTAATCTACATAAAACTGAAAATAAAATTGAAATATGTTTATGGAAAAATTATATTGTTTAAAGATTTTTCATTGTATTTGTGACTCTTTAGGAGAAAATAATTCAGCTATAACACTGTTTTAGATAGCACTCGGAATTTTCACTGATTTCTCCAAAGAAAACCACTGTGATGGAAAAACTTTTGTTCTTGGGACCTTTGTTCACCACCTCTATGATTCTGCACTTTTCCTACTGAGTGGATAGTAGGACCATTAAGTAAATAAAACTGGAGCATGTGGGGAAATGTAGAGAAAAGTAAGCTTTCCAGATGCGACCAGCAGGAATGAGGTAGATCAAGGCTGTGGACGGTATTCACAGAGAAGACCCAGTCCCTGGTTTGAAGAGCAGAGGAAGAGAACAGAGCTTAGCATTTATTTATGGTCTCATTTCCAACAGGCACGCTTCACTCATAGAACCACATGGAGCATGTGTTGGGGGACCAGTCGGTTGAGTTCCTCTGATATTTTTACAGCATGAATTATGACGCATTCTCTTTAAGGTATTTGTTGAAAATTTTAGATAAAGCAGAAACATATTAAGCTATGATAGGAAACCGGTGGATATGATTGACCTGAAAGGTTTTTTGTTGGGTAATATCAAGTTTTTTCTCTTTTTCTTTTTATAATTAGTACCTTTGGGCTGGACAGTCTTTGGTTTATAGGGGTCCGCAACATTTTCTGTTGTCTATACCAGTCTTCCTCAAAAAGCTGTGAAAGCACATGAGTTTTCAATCCTTTTTCTGGAGAACTGGTCCAAGAGTCTAATGCTAGAGTGTATTAAAACTAGAAACACAGATGGTGCCTGTGGCTTAAGGAGTAGGGCGCTGGCCCCATGTACTGGGGGTGGTGGGATTTTGCAGCCCCCGCCAAAACTGCAAAAACTAGAAACACCATCATTACCAAGAAACCTTTTAAATTGTGTGTGTGTGTGTGTGTGTGTGTGTGTGTGTGTAAGAGCCTACAGTGATTTCCATTTCCATGTACTATTTGTTGTGTTTTGTCCCTGGGCAAATATAATGCTTAGCACAAAAGAATGAGAAAGTAAAATTTTGTTTTAATCTGTACATTCTGAAAATTCAAATGTTAAGAGTAAAATGAATACATTTAAAATATACATTTATATATTAAGACCTACTCAATGAAGTTTTATACAATATAAAAAAAAGTGCTTTTGTTCTTAAGTAACTTTTCTCTCTCTATATATAGATATATCCATCAAACGGGTTTCAAAATTCAGAAAGTTTTAAAGACACAAAATCACATATTTTACTGCATTTTCCCATTTTAGACAAATGTTTCTATAAAATTCAAAAGAATGATTTACCACATTATGTTTCTTTTTTGAGTAGCTTTGAATGCAAACGAGTTCACCTCTACTAAATGTAAAATTCCCTAAGCCGTGTTTTCTGATTTCCCCTTCCAAACAGATCCCAGAGAGGGGAGCATGCATGCAGTCAACACAAGAGGCTGAAAAAACAGCCCCAATCAGTCCTCATGCATTAGTAAAGCCGGCAAAGCTTCCTGCACTGCTGAACAATGCTAACTGTCCTCCACCAATGAATTCAATCCTCAGGCTTTCTGAGTGTTCGCCAATGTTCTGCCTTGCCTGCACATGGCAAATATAATTGGCAAAATGAATGAAGAATTTCCTATTCTTACTAGGCATTATTCCAGATAGAAGATAAGAATAGCTTGAATAGCTGAACTGGCATGCGAAAGGAGCTCTGCTTTTCATATAGCACTTACTATGAAGATGCAAGTTTCCTCTCAACCAGCAACAATGTTTGTGGCTGCTCAGAAGACATTCCCTTTGCTGCTAATAATTTGTGTCCTCAGTTTCTTATTTTTCATTAATATCCAGCTCCAATTTGAGATGATCTAATGCCACCTTAGAATTCTCCATAGACATATATTTACAAATACTCATGATACAAATATGACTTATGAATATGTCCTCACCATTGTATTATTTATACATTTAAAATACTCTATCCAAGGATTAGTCCTTCTTAATGTTCATTTGAGTGAAACCTAGGTTAATGAGACCGAATGTCATGATTTAATTGAAAAAAAAAAAAAAAGACACTTAAATGATTCATTAAATCTCCAAGTATCACTCTGGCTAGTTATTGTACCCCATTATTGCATTAATGTACACAGCTATGATTTAATAATAAAAAAGGTATGTGATATGGTTGATGTGTTCACATGTTTTTTGGGGTTTTTTTTGCTATTTGTTACCATCATTTTATTTCATTTTTTGAATGAATCCCCATATGCTGTGAATACATATATATATAGTCTATGAAAAATCATAAAGCTTTAACTAGAAAACAAAAATTTCTGTCCAACACTTAACTTTAAGTCTCTCTATATTTTTTCTCCTCATATAACTAGATACTTGGGTTTCCGTCAAGAAATCGTCAATGCAAATGAAGAGTAAAATAAGGTTTCCAGTCTTTAATTTTTCACCCTAACCACTTTTGAAATCTAGCAATTAATCATCACGTTAACAATTGAATTACTATTAGCATAATTATACATCATTTTAAAAATAAATTTTAATAAGCAGAGCATAAATGCCACTTGCCAGAAAGCTGGGTACGCCCTCCAGTAGATTAAATACTTTGACAAGCGCAACCCCTACTTTCACTTCTTCCTTCATAGCTCTCACCTCACCTATATTTAGGTTAAAAATGTATTTTCCCGGGCAGCGCCTGTGGCTCAAGGAGTAGGGGCTGGTCCCATGATGCCGGAGGTGGTGGGTTCAAACCCAGCCCCGGCCAAAAAAAAAAAAAATGTATTTTCCCATTTTGAATAGAAGACATACAGCGTTTTAAAATAGAATACAAAGTTACGCAGTGCAATGTCTCCTGCCCACCGCTGACTCTCCAGATCAATTTTACAGGCTTCTCCTGACCACCATACACATACATGGGTTACCATTATTTTTTGTTACTTCTTAATCTTGCCATAGTCTCTTTGTCTATATGCAGACAAACATGGATATGCATTCTGAATCCTTTTTTATTACACATCATATATTTGCAGCTTATATATGTCATTATGCGATATTGTGAAACTGGAGATCTGAGCAATACACTCGTAGTTGGCTTAGCTATTTGTTTCTTAAAGCTGTGTTCTGTTCAGTAATCCGTGTGCATCAGAATTAAATAAGTCATTGATGAACATGCCGGTTGTGTCCTGGTATGAACAAATAATTTTGAAATACACATCAACTCCACATATGTCTGAATTTACGTACAAGATAAATCTCTGTAAGGAGAGATGCTTAATAAAAGCATCCGTGCATTTTTAATTAGAAAGACATAACATTATTGCCTTCAAGGGGAGCAATATCCACTTGTACTCTCATAGGCAATATTTGAAAATATCTGTTTCCCATGGTGTTTTTGAGAATGTATCATCAAACTAAAATGAGTCATTGCAAAGAATGAAAAATGGCATCTATATCATCTCTCTTTCTACTATTCCATTTGAGTGCCTGTTTTTAAAAAGTTCTTTTCCTTCGCTTATATAACAAGCTCAGGCTTTCCTTGCTTTAACAAAGAGAATCTTTACCTAACCCTATTTCCCCTATTAGTTATCCTCTCTTCATCTCCCTTCACTTTCTTACAACTTGTCATCCCCGCCCCCCCACCATTTTTCAGATTAATATAAGGGTATAACGATTAGGTTGCAGTGTTTGCATTTGTTCGGTAAACTCCAAGTTGCAGTTTAGCCCTTCACCCAGGAGGTGTGCCATATACCCCCACATTGTGCCCTTTAGGTGAGAGCTTCCCCAGGCCCCTCCCTCCTTCCTTCCCTTCCCCTCTCTCCTTCCCTCCCTTCCCCCTCCCTCCTTCCTTCCATTCTCCCTACTTGTGTTTAACTGTGACTCAATACTAATATAAAACAAATAGATGAAAAACTACACGCCCACATGAGAGAGAACAATGCCCTGTCACTCTTGAGCCCATTTGAGTCTCACTCATACCCTATCACGTCACTGTTAGTATGCTTGTCAAGTTACCAGTCAACTCCTAATTTCCAGTGAGTGCTTCCTTTTCTTACCTCACTTGATCTTTCTTGTGCATTTGACAATGACCATCACTCTCTCCCTTCTGAAATTTTCTTGCCATTGGACTTTTGGGGAAAAAAATATCCCCTTTGATTGCTCTACAAAATTTTTGGCTACTCTGCATTAATCTCTTGATAGGCTCCTTTTCATCTTGTTAATATTTACACATTAGTGGGTCCCCATATTTATTCTTGGTTTTATTCTTGTTTAAAATTCTTCCTTGTCCATCTCTTTTGATGTCATGCCTTTTGATGCACAAATGTAATAACTCTAAATGACTGTCAAATCTTTATCTCCAGCCCAGACCATCTTTGTATTTGTTTAGATCTTGCTCTGGATATTTGACTATGAATAGAGGGGCAAGAAACTGAAAATGTAGAATTTTCAATTATGGACTTGGTGTAAAATAATACCTTTTGATAATAGGTAACCCAGAGTTACCTATTATCTTGGTAAAGTAAAGGTTGTAGACATTTCATTACTGTACTACAAAATAAACACTGTCATAGTCTTATTCAAGCTCCAATTGCTGAGGACTTGATGAGGCAACAATGATTGTATGAATGAATATTTGATAAAATGATGGTTATTTAATCTCTTGCAAGGAAAGATCTTGGGAAATGTGCTGAAATTATCTGTGGTTTGGGGGTTTAAAGTCCAGGTTGGCTTGGAGAGCCATCTGGTGGTAAGAAAATAGAAGAAATACATGAGGCAATGCTGAGCTTGCCCTGGTCTAAAATCACAACACAGGAGTAGCCCGCGGTCTACTTAGAATGATTAAGATAAGTTATAACTATGTAGGATCTAACTGGATTTCATATAAGTTGTCACTCTCACAAACTATTTGATGTTGAATATATATTTTCAGTAACATATTCTTATTTTCCTACAAGTTTATTTAATTTACCAACCAGAAGTAGATATTTATATCTGGGAGAAGAAATGTACAAGGGTGAGGTACATTGAAGAAGAAGGAAGGAAGGGAAGGAAGGAGGAAGGAAGGAAGGAAGGGAGGGAGGGAGGGAGGGAGGGAAGAAAGAAAGGAAAGAAGGAAAGAAGAAAGGAAAATACATGAATGACGGCAGAGCTTACTCAATCTGGGGGGTAGAGGTGGGGTTCTGATGGCACAGGATGCAGCTGCCATCCTCCCTTCTCCCCTGCCTTCATTCCTCCTCTTTCTACTCTCTCAGGAAGCTTCAGGATTAATATTTCCTCAAATGTGGCAGAAGTAGGCTTAGAATTGTTCATTCACTGAGAGTGAGAAGACCTAAGAGGATTGTTTATAAGATTTATGATTATGGAGGGGAGAAATAGGAAATAAACAAATACAAAACGAAAAAAATGAATAAAGCTTTGCTCTGTTATGCAGAGGTAATAGAAACAATCTCCATCTGTTATGCAGAGGTAATAAAACAATCTCCATCTCTCAGTGGTTCTCAGGACCATGCATTTCTCATTCTCATTACATGGTGGCCAGTTAGCTTCAGCCCTGCCCTCTCATTCCAGAGGCCAGGCTGAAGGGAGAACCCCAATGTGAAGGATGATATTTTTGCGGCAGAGGGAAAAGAAAAAGGCATCTCAAAGAAACTCTCAGAGGCTCTTAAAGTTTCTAGAACCAACACTGGCCTTTCCCCTTCATGTTTCACTGCACAAAGCATGTCTCATGGCCAAGCCTAATATAAATCAAGACTATATTTCTCATAATGAGAGCTTAATTTCTCATTATGAGAAATATACTGAATACTAAAAGTATGCTAAACAACATATTGTTTCAGGTAGAATATGTTTGGGTATAAAAGTGTTTTAAAATAGTTAAGCCAGAATTATAGTTCTAAACTAGGATTGTCTTGGCAAACTTCATATAATCTTCTTCTTTTTTTTTTTTTTTTGTGGTTTTTGGCCGGAGCTAGGTTTGAACCCACCACCTCCAGCATATGGGACCGGCACCCTACTCCTTGATCCACAGACGCTGCCAATCTTCTTACATATATAGGGCATGGGTTATTGAGAAGAGTATTGGAATCGATCATGAAGTACAAGTAAGAGACTTTGCATACACTACCGGATGCGTTCACACATGGTGAAGGGAGCAAGGGAAAACAGGCAGGCAGAAAGATTAGATTAGGTGAATCAGGAAGTTAGAAAGTAAGGTTGCATAGTATTCCATGGTGTATATATACCACAATTTATTAATCCATTCGTGGATCGATGGGCACTTGAGCTTTTTCCATGACTTAGCAATTATGAATTGGGCTGCAATAAACATTCTGGTACAAATATCTTTGTTATGTTGTGATTTTTGGTCTTCTGGGTATATGCCCAGCAGAGGAATTACAGGATTGAATGGCAGATCTATTTTTAGATCTCTGAGAGTTCTCCATATATCTTTCCAAAAGGAATGTATTAATTTGCATTCCCACCGGCAGTGCAGAAGTGTTCCCTTTTCTCCACATCCATGCCAACATCTCTGGTCTTGAGATTTTGTGATATAGGCTAGTCTCACTGGAGTTAGATGATATCTCAAAGTAGTTTTGATTTGCATTTCTCTGATGATTAAAGATGATGAGCATTTTTTCATATGTCTGAAGGCCGTTTACATGGATGGAGCTGGAACATATTCTTCTTAGTAAAGTATCTCAAGAATGGAAGAAAAAGTACCCAATATACTCAGCCCTACTATGAAACTAATTTGGAGCTCTCACATGAAAGCTATAACCCAGTTACAACCTAACAATAGGGGGAATTGGGGAAGGTGGGGGTGGGTAGAGGGAGGGGGATCGGTGGGATCATACCTGTGGTGCATCTTACAGGGGTATTTGCGAAACTTGGTAAATGTAGAATGTAAATGTTTTGGCACAGTAACTGAGATAACGCCGGAAAGGCTATGTTAACCATTGTGATAAAAATGTGTCAAATGGTCTATGAAGCTAGTGTATGATGCCCCATGATCATATCAATGTATACAGTTATGATTGAATTTAAAAAAAAAGGAAGTTAGAAAGTAAACACAGGTTGTGAGATCACTTCTAAAATACAAGTCAAGACAAAGTATAAAAAACTAAGAGTTTGACTGAAATCATGTCCCTCATCTCAAAAGGTAAATCATGCTGAGAAAGATGAGAGTCCAGGGGACCATTTCTCTGGCCTCAGAAATTAAATCATATGCTCTGGGTCTCAAGAAATTAATGGGAGTTGAGCAGTCACTATGAAAGTAGAGTATTTGGTATTGTTAGTTTAGCAATTGCAAATGTTTTCTATTTGCAATAGAAATGTTTTTGTTTTCTAAACAAAAGTTTATTCAGTTATATTCCCATGTACAGGAAACTGGAATATTTCATGCCTAAAACAATTTGAAGAATTACGGTTAATACAGAGAAACTCAAATCTTATCAGACTAGACTTTTTTTTTTAAATCAGGAATTCAAAATACTGTAGAACCTCTGTGGTTGATACCTCCCCTCCCCCATTGACCACCTCATTAATTTGACCTAATTTTCATAGACCAGACATGCACCACGCATATATGTTAGTACAGTAGGCCTAATTCCCATGTTGACCACCTCTGTATGTTGACCTGTTTGCTATAATTCTTAAGCAGTCAACCAATAGAGGTTCTTCTGTGTATCAGAGATTACATAGATTGATATGGAGTGGAACAGTGGCCAAGAACCACATAAGAAATGAAAAATTAGAAAGCAAAAAAAAAAAATTAGAAGTTAATTTAAATTTCTGTTGCTAACAAGTGATTTCAATAAAACTAATTATTTTCTGGCTTAAAATAGTTTTTAGGCATTAACCTGAAAGCCATCCAGAGCATCTTATTTTTGTTTTTCTAAACCTAGAGTTTATGAGAAAAAAATATTTAAGTAAGAGATGAAAATATTTTTTCATTTAAAATGCAGCACAAATGCATTTGATTCTAAGAAGAATCAGTCATTTAATTGAATTCTCCAGAACAGAATTCACAGTTCAAAGAGAAAATATTCATGTTAGATACTCTGTAGATTTTAACTATTGTCATGGAGTGAAATAAGCTTTGATAATTAACCCCATTCACAGAGCGAAGCTTTGGTGGGGATGGCAGGGCCTTAAGGCAGCATCAATTTCTTGCCTCACAATTACTCATTTCCTCATTTCAGTACTTTTCTGTCTTTCTTTCTTTCTTTTTTTTTTTTTGACTGCTGTACTTAATTGTAGTAGTTTCCTGTCCTTAATCCCAGCATTATAAAATTAATTTTTCATGTTACTTTTTAAAAACCAATTTATCTTTCCTTAAATATATGTATATTTATCAATAAAAACATGTAAAACTCCCAGGTTCTTGGGGACTCCTGTTTATGAAGCACGGGAAATTATTTCCCTGAGGTAAAGAATACTTACTACCTTATGGGTGTGATGGAAATTTGTGTTTTAACCACAGGGTGGCAGAATAAGCCTGGAGCTCCATGAACCCTCTCAAAGTCACTGTTCAGACACCTGGTTCTAATACAGATGAAAACAAGCTAGAATAACGGTGCTGTGTGCCTTTGTTAACCTACATGCATGTGCAAGAAAAATGAAAACCTAAGACACAGCATTTGAAAAGAGGTTAAAATAACTAAACACTCTTTTCTGCCCTCAAGACAAATCCCACGCAAAAGGTATTCTAATTTTCAGAGAATGTTTGAGTTTCAAGTAAATACTTAAATACTTTCCCTCAGCAGATTATTGTTTTGAAAATTCTGTGAATATATTCTACCCTCTAAATGCCTCACATTGGGAACCCAGAGGATCATCACATTAACAGTCTGCTTCCAAGATCCAGAGGAAGGTAGCTGGGGAGGCATCGCTAAAGGCTACCTTGAGTGGGCCGTGAACATCTGTGCCAGTAGGGAGCAGTGATTACCTTCCTCTCTTCTGCTACCCAACACTACCCCGTTTGTACAAGTGAACAACACACACTTACCCCGTACACTAATCCAAAGGAAGTGACAGTATTATGTAAGACAATATAGTAAACTGTACTTTGTTATAACTGTTAGTATGGTCAAAGGCATGCTGCTGCTAGCATCTACTAGCCTCATCTGAAGCAAAGTTACTCTGAAGAAATCACAACTGATCGTTTTCATATAAATACTGGCATCTATGTTTTAGATACGTTGCTAGAGTGCCACACAGATGTCTTTGGATGGCATAACACTCTTTGTTACCCCTTGTTTTTTTGCGGTGTCCTCTATCTTTAACCAGACCGAGGTTCGTTAAGCTACTGTCTTTGGCAAAACCGCTCACATCTTTTTTGGAATGTACCCTCTGCCTTTGTTCCTGCCACTGGCAAACTGTTATTCTTCCTTTAAGAAATGACTTAGAGCGTTTTCTCTCTGAAAACCCTCCCAAATGCAGCCTTAAAAGCAGAAATAATCATCTCCTCTGAATCTTGGAGTCATCTTTTCTATTTTCATTGCTCTGGACATTTAATTCTACTTGCTTTTGAACACTTATGTCTACCCAATGAGAGAAAACTTGTTTTATCATTTTGTATCATTTACAACTATTAGAGAACCTTAAAACAGAAGAGACACTTAATAAAACCTTTGGAAAAGGAACGAAGGAGGTGATACGACCATAGATTCATAAAACTCACATGTTAATGCCTTTCTATATCATCA
Organism: Nycticebus coucang; assembly: GCF_027406575.1. Lineage (NCBI taxonomy): Eukaryota > Metazoa > Chordata > Mammalia > Primates > Lorisidae > Nycticebus > Nycticebus coucang. The sequence continues at coordinate 305,638 of NW_026515576.1, read as the reverse complement.
TTTCTATTTAACTATGACTATATTCAATTATGAGCATGTTCTTAGAATTTAAAGTGAATTGCTCTCTCTATATATATATCTATTATATATATTTATAATATTATCTACTATCTATATATATATAATATTATGTTATATATATATATATATTTTATTTATTTTATTTATTTTTTTTTTGCAGTTTCTGGCCAGGGCTGGGTTTGAACCCAAAACCTCCGGCATATGGGGCTGGCACCCTACTCCTTTGAGCCACAGGCACCAACCTGAATTGCTATGTTTTTATATTAAGTTCAGAAAAAACTTCAAATTTTCTTTAATTATAGAGCACAAACTATGAAACCATTAGCTTTCAATTCTGCACATTATTTGCAAATTCAGACATCTACAATTGAGCATAGAAAAACTGAAATTAAATAACGTCATCTGTGTACTATTTCTCTTAAGTATAAAACTTAGATTTTCCTTAATATTTAAAGGATAAACAGAATATATTAAATACATAAAATGTTAAAGATCTGTGTCGAGTGTACCTTACAATCTAACACGTGACATTTTATAATTACCTCACGAATACCAAACTCATCCATTTGTGTTTAAAACAAATTCTGGTCATTATTAGTGTGCTTAAAACAGTAAGCTTAGCTTGATCATTATAAGATGTTTTATAAAAGATTATTATGCTCTCTCTATATATAATATATAAACTCCATTCTTACCCTAAGTAAACTGCATTATATTGAATTGATCTATGTATATTTGTTTGTATCTCTTATATTATATTTGAAAAGTCTTCAAAATTGGATAAAATACCATTTACTTTGTAATAGCATGTTTGGATGTAAAACGCATATGACATATTTTTGTTTTTTTGAGACAGAGTCTCATTTTATCACCCTTAGTAGAGTACTTACACCACTGTCACAGCTCACAGCAACCTGTAACTCTTGGGCTCAAGCAATTCTCTTGCCTCAGCCTCCCTAGTACCGGGAACTATAGGCTCCTGCCACAACACCTGCTAATTTTTTTTGTTGTCATTTAGCAGCCCTGGGCCGTGTTTGAACCCACTGGCCCCAGAGCATGTGGCCGGCGCCCTAACCACTGGGCAAGTGGCGCCCAGTCCATATAATGTATTTTTAATTTTAATTGAATTGAAATGAAACTTGCCTCTCCAATGATACCAAATTTGAAAATTCTATTATGTCTCTTATATTATCAATAAAATAGTTTAAAATTATATATATGTATGTGCATACGTGTGCAATATGTGTAGAGAGTTGAGAAGTGAGAGAGAGGGAGACATGAACAGAGACAGTGAGGGGGAGAGAGAGGTTTCAGGCCAATATCTATTAAATACTTGGAAATTGACAATAAAAATTCTCAAACTTTGAACAACATATCTTCTTACCTTCCATTTTTCTAATTTCTTTTTTTTTTGTAGAGACGAGTCTCACTTTATCGCCCTTGGTAGAGTGCCATGGCATCACACAGCTCACAGCAACCTCGAACTCCTGGGCTGAAGCGATTCTCTTGCCTCAGCCTCCCGAGTAGCTGGGACTACAGGCGCCTGCCACAACGCCCAGCTATTTTTTGGTTTGCAGTTCAGCCGGGGCCGGGTTTGAACCCGTCACCCTCGGTATATGGAGCCGGCGCCTTACCGACTGAGCCACAGGTGCCGCCCTTTTCTAATTTCTTTAATGAAAAAGATTCATGATACTTATAAAATACTCGTCAATGACAAAGAATTAAAGAAAGCAATATCAGATGTAAAACATTTATTAAAATGTGTAGTAGGGCATGCTGTATATTTTTTTAGCTTCAATACATATACTATAGTAAATGGTTCTTATAGAGAGATTAAAATATTTAAAAATGCTCTTCATCGAGGTGATGGTCATTGAAAGGATTGTGAGAAATAAGAATGTGCCGTCACTCTCATGGTGATATAGTACTTATAGGTCTGTACATTTTCTAACAATTATCTACTTGAATAATTTTGTTTTACATATATAGTTTATCTATAATTTAAATTTATTTTTCCATCAATTTATTCATCAGATATAATTTTTAACTGAAAAAATCAGTTTTTTTCGTGTGTTTAAGTCTTCAGAAATCTGTGCTCATTCTAAGGATTTTATCCTTTAAGGTAATTTTCTCTCTTAAAAGAAAACAGTATGATACTCAAGATTGTCTCTGGATTTTTTGCATTGGTCCCAATGAAATCTCAGAGATAATCCAGAAAAGTACACTTACTAAAATTTTATTTCCTGGGACAATTTCAGATGCCAGAGACTTAAACAGGATAGCATCGTCTCAGAGGAAAGACTTACGTAAATGCAATGCACAAGGTTTTAAAGTATTTTTAATCTTGTTTTCCTAAATTAAAATATATCATGAAATGTTTAAAATGAACATTACTGGAAGCATATATATTGCAGGAAAAAATGGAGAAAAGAGAATTACTACCCTTTACATAAAAGGGCACAGGGAAAAGTTTTACATGGGATCTAAAATCTAATGTTACTATCTCTGACAACTCATAGTTGAGACTCCACTATGTCCTGAATTTAGCAGCATAATACTTCCCTTATAGGGAGAGTTGTTAGGTTATAACATATCATAAGTGAACTGAATATAGTATACTGCTTAGCATAGAGCAGGTATTTTTAAAAATGGTACATCATATATTTTCTGTGACTTGAGTACATAGGTCATAATCCATAAGAATTCCATGAAGAAATAAAAGTTCAGAGGCTTTTTTGTATCTCAAGCTTATTTGTATCTCATTTATATCTTATAACAGATGGGAATAGTTTGTGATTTAAAGTTCATATTACTAACTCCTCTAAAATTCAGATTCAATTTTTTTCTAAGTATTCACTGATCTATCAACTTAGGTAGCTTTTGCTATTTTTAGGGCTTATAAGATTCAATTTTAATAACCTTTTTGCAATTATGATTCTAAAGGATTGAGATACATTTAGAAGATAAAAGCATATCAAATTATTAAAAATACATGGATCACCATAAAATATTTCCATATTTTGCTTTGTATTATGTTGCCTAAATTGTGAAAAATTTTGAAGCTTTTTAGCAATATGAATTGAGGTTTCTTACTCTTTCTACACACTGAAATCATTTCTTTCTAACTCCACAGGAAGTTTTCTTACAAAACTTACATAAAACCCTCTAGTAATTATTTCAATAAATGAGCTTTATTGTTGCACTAAAATATATTTCAATACTGATATTAATATTACATTATTTAATTTCATTCAAACACATCCATTAAATAAGAAACAAATTTTTCCAAAAGAGATGAAGTCATATCAAGAACTCAAGGTTTATGTCATCATTTGCTTTTTAATTGAATGTGAGATTAAATCTTCAACAAATTTAGAAAGTCTTTCCAAATAATTAAAATGAATATTTTGGTTAAGTACTGCAAAGCCTGTTATTATAATTTGATTCATATTTGTTACTAGTATGATTCCAAATAATTCAGCTGCTAAATAATTTGCTAACTTTACTAATAAATCAAATTCTTCTGAGTTTTATATTAACATTCTCTATATTTCAATGAGTTCTATAATAATACTTTAATGTGTCTCTACATAGAAAAAGAAAAAAAAGAAAATGCTTTTTTTCCTTATACATGCAATTTATCTGCATTTCAAAGAGATATTGATTATTTCAATGACAAATGAAGAGAATTACAGTCTCTTTGGGATTACCAAGGTCTTTTGGACAACAAAAGTCCAAAAAAGTATTAGTGACATTTACAGGAACATTAGCAACTCTCAAATGAATTGCTTCTAAATAATATGTAAGCTGGGCATGGAAACAGGGGCTCACACACCTAATCCTAGTACATGGGGCTAGAAGTTTGAGATCAGCTTGAACAAAATAGTGAGACCGCGTGTCTACAAAAAATAGAAAAATCAGCTGGGCATGTTGCCACACACCTGTAGTCTCACTTAATCGTGAGGGAGAGGCTGAGACAGGAAATTCACTTGAGCCCAGGAGTTTGAGGTTGCAGTGAGCTATGATGACACCACTGCCTCTACCCAGGCAGTAGAGTAAGCTCTTTCCTTAAAACAAACAAAAGCAAACAAATAGAAACACACAAAAAGCAAACAAAAAAACAAAAAGAGCAGTGGCAAAATAAAGGGCAATTAGACCCCAACATTTCAGTAAATGTGTGCATGTTTTATCAAACAGCTAGATAGTCTTTTATATTCCTTTAATATACTTCCATGCAAGATTTAGTCATCTGCCTTGTATTAAATATGGCCATTTAGAATCCCAAAGAGACTATAATTGTCTTCATTAACAGATCCCAAGAGAATATATTATACCAATTCAATATTATTATAAAAGTGCTTGAATTATAAGGCTGTGGTGTGCTACAGTTCACAAATACTAACACAAATCCAGTAGATGCGGTTAGAAAGGACCCTTGCCTTTGCTATGCTCTGGACATAATCCTTTTCATGATCTATTGAAAAGGGTCAAGTTTACTACAACACAATTCTGTCGTAAAGGAGCTCAATGCAGATGAATTTAGTAGTTTCCACCCGGGTAACCTGCTCTGTGCCAAAAGAAAACAGCAAAATAAATAATTAAGAGGCAGAACTATTGTGACATATGTAACTGGGTCAATGCTGCTTGACTTCCCTAATTCAATTTTGTTTGATTGCAACTTCTGACCATGAAAATAGAACCATGAAAGTTATCATAAAAAAAATAGAAAAAGGTTGCTATTCTACCTCTCAGCAAGAAAATAATCTTGAAAATAGTCTTGGCTTTTTGGTAACAGGACTTGTATGTGTTTCTTTATCACATTTGGGAGCTCAGGGGATAAACCTGGAAACTCAGGCCAGAATAATCTATCCAGTTTAAAGAGAAGACCCTTAACTACTCCGAATTGGAGTCACGAAGAAAGAAAACATAATTCTGGGAGTGAAAATAAAAATTCAACGTCACTTCTGCCTTTAGGATTTAGAGTGGGAAGCAAAGTGAACTACCAGCCAAGATTCCATGGCTATTCTCTTTTGAAACTTGATATGACAGAGATTATATAATAATTTAAAAGAAAACATACATAATACGTTACAAAGCTGTGGTACACTTTCCCACTCAGGTAAGACTGTTTCAGGCCAGGGGGAGCCCTAAGTTGACCTTTCCTCACTGTACTCCATCTCTCATGACAGACAAGGAGCGGGGAATTTGATGGAGTCTTGCAGCCAGCTTAGCCTACACGGGAAGGACTATGGTTTGGTGGAAGATGTGGTGGGCATTCACACTCCTGTGGGAATAAAATAGTTGAGCTCCACCATCCACTGTGAGAAAGAAGAAAAGGTATGCGTGAATACCGACTCTCAACAACTCAATTGCAAAGATATTTTACTGTCTAAGGGACAAAAATTATTTTCCAATTTTGCTTCTTAGCATTTTCATTAATAATTGAGAGGAAGATTAGATTACATTGATCTTCTACCATTATGGCATATAAATATATGGTCAATTATTATAGAAAATATTAATGAACTACATATAAAAATTTTGCCATTTATATTACAGTAAATGAATGAACAGCAATAAATCAATTATGCTGACTTGCAAAGCTTATTTCAATTTT